>NW_016164874.1:10620-29716 GCF_001687245.7 Rhagoletis zephyria | reverse complement strand
GATACTTTGCCGATACTGAGTAGATATCGATACTTTCAGTCTTTTGAGTACAAGTACGCATTAGAGTGATATATTAGTGGTATCGATTGAACCCTAACAACATGAGTCCGGAGTAGTAATCGGTTTATTTTTTCGATGGCATTTGTTTTTCGTTTTAGCTTGTTAGATATGTATTGGGCCTCATACATAAAAAGTGAACTGAAGCTCAGACTAAACTTTTGCATTGATGGTGTGAGTTCAACCTCAAGAATTTGTACTTAAAATCGAGGAGGAACATAAGCTCACTTCTTATGCATGAGGGTCATTAATATGAGCCGCATTAGGGTTTATTGTGCCCTCTTATCTTCATAAAACTTCTGTAGGCCTAAGGCCCTCCAAAAGCTCAAACAGGTTTTAGGGAGCAATGCGTGAATGTGCTCATGCTGAGTCCATAGCAGGCCGATGTTCCTCTGTCGTCTCCTGCAAATAGCATCACACACCACTGGAAGGTGTAAAGGTGTCTGTCTCTAAAGCCTTTAACAGTTTTTTAAATTCTCTTTTGTGAGATTGAATTTCTTTAAGTTGTATGCCCTAAGTAAACAATTTGTCGGGGCGCGGCGGTAGCACTGTTGGGCAGCATCAGTGCTGTTGTCTGATTGCTCTCTTCTTACTCCATTGCCTCTTTTCTTATTTTTTTGGACTTCAGGGCAAGAATCAGACCCAATCAGGATTGTGGCCGCCCCTTACCTGGCTACTCTGTCTGCTCTCTCGTTACCCTAAATTCCCTTGTGATCTGGAACCCACAGTATATAGATGCTATTGTGTATTGAAAGTGAATTTAGTCTCTCCATGCAATCGAAGCCTAGCGATGCTGTTACTTCAAAAAACCGAAAGTGCTTCGAGTGCCGCCTGGCTGTCGCTCAGGATCACGTTTCGCTCATTGCCGTAGTTCCGATTAATTCAGATTTATCGCCGTACACAGACTGATGGCGTAGACTTCTGCCTAAAATATATGCACGGGTACTTTCCCATTGACGCAGATATCCCAGCCCTGGGGCAATAGGCCATCATTTTGGCTACCTTATATTGCCATACTGTAGCCCTTTATCCACAAAAGTGTACGCTCCGCTAGACTCTTGTTGATGGGGAGGGCCTAACTAACCTAAAGGGAGTTAACCGTAGGCTAAAATGTAGAGTTTCTGGCAAGCCCATAAGAAGTAGTACTTCACCATTGATAATACCTAATTATTTTCTGCTCTTCCATTGGTCTCTTTTATTTCCACTGTCCATCACCTTCGAACCATCAATATGCCTCCGAGGCTGCCAATTTCGCTTGAAATTGAGGCCGCTCTACACATAAGCACACACATTTGTAGTATGTTTCCAAGTACATATGTAGATAATACGTCGCCGCTGTAGCTGTCATGTCTTCGCCTCGTTTGGCCACCGTTGCAACGTAGCATAAATGCATTCATGTTGCATGTGGCACAGCACGCTCGTAAAATGCTAAGATTTATGACTATGTACCTATCCACCCTGGAGTGCTTGCAACCTGGCATCTTGCCACCTCAACGCCGCACACATAGGCAATCAGGCGTTTAATATGTAGTTCGCTCGGCTGCGGTATGGGAATTNTATATCGCCAATTTTACGATGTTGAGTAATTTTCAAATATCGATGGTAAACATCGGTTTTTTGGCCGATGTTATCGATGTTTCAGAAACATCGATGCATCGTTTGCATCCCTAATGGGAATGCGCTGCGCTGGAGCAGTGGCAACGTACCGCGCCAAGGTGCGATAATTTATGAGTTGCGCGCTGCGTATTTGCCACCGTTGCAAAGGGAGGCAAAACGAGCTCACTAATGCGCTTTCTATACATGTATGTGCATTAGACCGTACCACCTTACAAGGAAACAAAAAAAAAATCGCCTTACATCCCTGAGTCTAAAGTATTTTTGGAAGGAAATTTCGAATTTTTTTTTTTTTTTTTGTGCGAACCTAGGGGTTGAATTTTCACATTTTTCTGTTACACTTAAAATCGGCAATAATTTTTTTTTTTTTAAGTTCTACTGGAATATTTAAAAAAAAACTTTCTTAGTAAATGTTTAGTGTTTTTTGAAGAGCTTTACAGAGCAATTCTGGCTAAGATAGTAAAGCGTCTATCGTAAGACAAATACAAAGAGAGATGGCAAGATAGTACGATCGAATTTTGCTATTCTTGTACTAGTTTGAGAAAAAGCCCTTGCACAACGAATCCTGGAGCAGCGGAATTTTTTTTAATTAAATTTTTTTCTGCTTTGATTTAATTTTCTTTTAATTTTAGATTGTATTGTTTTAAAAAGGAAAATATATATTTTTTAATTTAATTTAATTTTGACTCTCATTTTATGTGTTTTTTTTTTTTTTCTCAATTTAATCTTTAGATGTTATTCTTCTAAAAAGAAGACTATTTTTTTTAATTTCATTTAGTTTTTAGGAACTTGTTTTGCCTTGTTCTTTTTTTTCTTTTTTTGATGTTTAGTTTTCTTTAAATCTTAAGATTTTATTGTTTATCAAAGAAACATATTTCTTATTACTTATTTTTAATTTTAATTTTATTTAACTTATTTTTTTTTTGAATATTTAGATTTTATTGTTTATAAAAGGAAGATGTTTGTTATTTCATTTTATTTTTAGAAACTGGTTTTCCTAAATATACTTTTTTTTTGTTAATATCCTTTTTCTTTAATTCTTAGATTGTATTGTATTAAAGAGAAAAATATATTTTTTTCATTTAATTTTTAGGATAGTACCTTATTTTTTTAGTCTTTTTGAATTGGTATTATTTTTTTTTAATTTCTATATCTTGTTTCAAAATTAGTTTTTTTTTAATTTGTAGGCACTATTTTCCTCTTTTTTTGATTTAATTTTTTTCGTTTTCTAAATTATTTTTTAGATTTTATAAAAGGAAAATTTTTTTTTAATTTCATTTGACTTCTGAAAATATTTTTTATTTATTTTTGCTTTATTTTAATTAAATTATTCTTTACTTTTTTAAAATAAAATTTTTTATTAGTTATTGTTTAACAAAAATACATACATATATTTTTTTAAATTTAATGTAAGGTTTAAAAAAACTTCTGGCTGAAAAGTGAACAGCATAACGCTATGACCTCCTCGTTAGCAGATCTTTCAATTAGTCTTTCGAAAGACAGTGAAGACCTTTCAAGATAATTTTCAGAATTGGCAATTGTCTTGCGAAAGACTTTTGCCTTTCGGAGGACTGCGGTGAGTTGAAAGACAGTTGCCGAAATTGCCCTATTAGTTTACTGACATTAAGGTGACACGTTAGGGTGATAGAAACTGAGCTGTACGATACGTACTAAAACGGGGTACTTTCGGACAAAAAGATTTTCTCCTCGATACATCATACTTTAAGATGTGACTGTAAATGACGAAAATATAAAGGAAAAATATTAAAAATCGATCCCTATGTTCGGTCGACAAAAAATTTTTTTTCCAAATTGCCTTTGCAAAAATTTCTTTCATTCAGGGGTGCCGGATACCTTTGTTTTTGGTACGGTCTAATATGCATATGCATGTATTCACATATTTATATGTATGTATATAGGTTTATGCATTTATGAGTGCATTGGCGTTGGCTCTGAAGGTGCGCTGTGTCTTCAGCACGCCTTGGTAGCGGTTACGGTAACGTTGCAGCGACGGTGCCCTTATCAATGCGGCATGTTGCATCCGTTGTGCAACATTTCCGTCAGAAAGCGTCTAATGTTGCTTCAGGTCATACATGCATTTATGTGGATTGCTACCACATTTGCTGTTACATACATACTCACACGAATAATAATAAATCATTCCACCTTACTATCGATTTATTGGCGTTAAAATTCGAGTCATTATTGCGTGCTAATTTTGCACGGAACATTTGACTTCAAATTTGTGCTACTTAAAATACAGCAATCTCCCGGCAGTTTGCTTGAAATGAAGTTTCCCCTTTTTTTAATGAAACTAAGAGGAACGGCCTGTGCACCACTACCTTATAAATTTTGGATTTGTGTGTAACAAGAGCAGCATACTGTACTTAGGAGTTCAGAGCGCTTTTGATATAAACTCAGGCGCTGTTCTGGATTTTCTGGGCGCAGTAATATCCTTTCCCTAACGATATCTTGGAGGAACTGAAGAAGAGAGACTGCCGGATTAATGCATGTGCTGATCACTTGGCACTTTTCTGACTTAGTTAGAAATTGGTCTAAAGGTTGCGGATTCCGTACCAATTCTAATAAGACGAAGTTTGCCCCATTCATTTGACGGTATAAGATGCCTAAATCTCTGCTGCGTACCAGTCTTACTCTAACACTTAACGGTATGCTTAGCGTTGTATGCATAGACATTACAAGTACGTCTAATGCAGTCCGCTTCGCCATCTGACTAATGAGTCTTGGGTTTTCTTCAATCTTTGAGGATCTTCCTTCCTTGACAAACACTCCGTTTACCCCAAGTTTTAGCATGCAGTGTGTTTCAAGCAGTGATGGTGGCGATAAAGAAGGCAGTCGACTGGTCAAACACCGGTTGGAAGGGCAAATACATATATGTATGTATGTATGTAATCCTCTCGCAAGTGGGACTCTAACAAGTGGGACTTCAGACCGGCTGGGTTACAGCGATATTGCAAAAAAATCTGCGAGACTAATCTCGGGCTTTATTACTCGGCTTAAGGAACGCTGCACAAAACCCCTATAATCAAACAAAGAAATCCTTCTTGCCGCTGGGCGACCAAAGGTGTTCAAATTCTAAAGCTGGCTAAGCACAAATTTTGTATCCTGACAGGAGTCCAGCACAGTCCAATAGGAGAGGTTCCACTAAAGCTCTTTGAAGGATGACGAGGTGGAATCTGTGGGGTANTCTCGGGCTTTATTACTCGGCTTAAGGAACGCTGCACAAAACCCCTATAATCAAACAAAGAATTCCTTCTTGCCGCTGGGCGACCAAAGGTGTTCAAATTCTCAAGCTGGCTAAGCACAAATTTTGTATCCTGACAGGAGTCCAGCACAGTCCAATAGGAGAGGTTCCACTAAAGCTCTTTGAAGGATGACGAGGTGGAATCTGTGGGGTAGATGTCAGCTGCCTGCGGAACTTTACGTTTAGCATGCAGACTTTCTCCTAACTTCTTTAAGTAGACTAATCTGTTTCGGTTTCGGGATAACTTCTTTCATTGGCATCAAAAAGTTTTCGGTATTTTCGGGTTTCCTTGGAGACTTCCTTTTTTGAATATTTCCTTATTTTTCTAACTAAATTAGCATTTTTAATGACTATGCGATACGCCTTGTTAATCTTTCAGTATTTTTCAAAACTTTTTCTGGCTTTTGGATGAACAGCATTTTTCTCAATCTTTTTTGTTTTAGACTTTTTTTTAAATTTTTCGGGAATGGTTTGGATTATAAATTCCTGTTTGCGTTGATTTGTGATTTTTACACGACTTTTTCTTGGTCGTTGTTTCAGATTTTTCAAGGTTTTTAAGGGATTTCGGTTTTTTTTAGTTAACTGTGGTTTTCTGATATTTTTTAGCTTGAAATATTTTGGAATATTAAAAGTGTTTTCTAGACTTTTAAGGACTTTTTTGAACTACAAATTCTTTTTTGGGATGGTTTGGGGTTTCTTATGGCTTTTCGGGACTCTTAGTTAATTTTTCGAAATTTTTCAAAACATTTAAATGTTTTCTGGTTTCATTAATTTGCACAAAATAACTTGCACGAAATAAAATTAGTTTTTAACTTAATTCGGGGGTTATGTGTTATTTTGGACCTTTCCTTTTTTAATATTTCATTATTTTTTCCGACCAGAGTTGCATTTCCTCGGGACTGTACAATTTTTCAGTATTTTTCAAGACTTTTCTGGTTTTTGGGGTGAACGACTTTTTACCTATTTTCAGAAATTTTTTGGTTGATTAGTGATTTTCTCCTGACTTTTTTTTGGTAATTTTTTCAGGTTTTTCAAGGCTTTTATAGGGTTTTCGTTTTTTTATTTTTTTTTTACGGGGTTTTCTGATTTTAATTTTTTTGGGATATTGGTGAATTTTAACCGGCTTTCTAGACTTTTAAAGATCTTTTGAACTATGAATTCATTTCTGTGATGGTTTGGATTTCGTATGACTTTTTGGGACTCTTTGTTATTTTTTCGAGATGTTTTCAAACATTTGGGACCGTTTTTCACCATCTCTGGTTAACACTAATTCCCCGTTAAGCATAGTTATTGACTACCTGGTCTATGCATGGAGTCGATTAGGTTGATATCGATGTTTAGCGACAAATTAGTGTTAACCAGAGATGGTGGAAACGCCCTTTCTTTCACTTCAAAGTTTTTTTTCGGCATTTGGTTCTGGATTTTTTTTTAAGATTTTTTTTGAAACCATGTAATTTTTTCATGCTTCCAGACCTTAAGACGTTTTCAGGTCTTTTGGAATTACGGTTTTGTCAATTTTGTGAGGTTTTGTTTTTAATTTCTTCTTAAAAACTTTGTTTTTTTTCCGAAAAATAATTAATTTTAATCTTAGATATTTCGGTTTTTTTGTGGTACTTTCGAACTTGCGGTTTTTTGTGATTTTTTTTTTTTAAGCTTCTTTTAAACACTTTCGATATTTTTCGGAACCTTTTTTAAAAGTTAATAATTTTTAGTTTATAAGAAAATCGCCATTCTTATGAATTTTAGGATCTTTCGGGTTTTTTGGAATTTTCGGATTTTTTTTGTGTACTTTTTCAAATCTTTTTCTGAAAATTTTCGAAACAACTGGGCATTTTTTTATAGTTTGGTATTTTTCATTTTCCACTCCAGTTTTTTTAGATCTCTCGGTGTTTTCTTGTTCTTTAAAAAAATTTCCGGTTTTTATTTGAATCTTTTCGAGTCGATCCTCGATTTAGATTTATTTATTTTTTTCTGGATTTCCGGAACGAACATAGCCCCCTTGTTTGCGGACGTTTTGTTATGATGCTCTGATTAAAAAGTCAAAGATTTGTGATTTTTTCAGTATTTAAATTTTTTTTCAGTGGTTTTTTTAACATTTCCTTATTTTGGTATCTTCAGAATATTTATTATTTTATTCTGGGCTTTTCAGGATTTTTCGGAAAGTTTTCAAGTTAAGAGATGAAAGCATTTTGAATTTAATTTTGCTCAACGCATAAATAATTGTTTTGATTAATAAAAGCAAAAGCGAAATTACTGCCAATTTTCGGCTTAAAAAAATAGTTGGCAAATAAAAAGTACTACAATAACGTCGGCTTTTCGCTATGGGAGCATTAAAATTCTCAAGTTTACTAAAATGATGGATTTTCTTGATTTTCTCTATACAATGGATATTCTCTACTTTTAAGTTTCACTACAAAACCACATACATACAAACATAAATATGTGCATACATACATACATATATTCAAATTCTTTTGAATCGATGAGATGTCAGGACACTCGAGAAAACAATTCTACTGTAGATGAGTTGTAATAACGATTTGCGCAATTAGGGAATAATTTTGAAATCACAAGTATCGTTTACACGCTTCATAGCGTAATTTCCACTAATTCAATCCTACAAGTAATACCGAATTTACCAAAGAACTCCCAAATCATACAACTCATACAAAGGCCACCTTTAGCCGAAACTTAACCAAAGTACATTTCATGAACCTACCTAAAATGGCTGTAAAATTCCAGCCACCATGCAACAGGTAGTCAGTCGTCCATCACTTGAAATCTATACAGGAAGCAAATTCCTGCGCAAACACACTCGCACAAACCGCTCGCGCATATCCTTTTCAAACACTAATGATTCGTGCAGCCGCTGATGATGACGAATTGTCTTCATTGCACCCTCCTCCACTACTGCCAATGACATTGTTGTTGTTGTTGTTGTTGTTGTTGTTGTTGCTGCATTGTTTGCTCTTGCATACCTTAACAATTTTCTCATTAAGATAGTTTTTTTTTTTAATCTTTCAGAAATTTCTTCATTAACTGCACCATCTTTCAAGCTTACTGGCACCGCTTCACCCAAAGCGAACGGGTGTAATTTTCAATAAATCTTTTTTATTCTTCATTTTTCACTGCGCAATTATAAATATTTCGCTGTACGCAGTCGCAAACAATAGCAGCAACGAAGTAGAGTTGCACTAGCAAGAACAGCAACAACAACAACAACCTCATGTAGCACTCAGGTGTGCCGCATGAGCATAAAAACACACAAACCCCTCTTTTGTTATTCGTAAGGTAGCCCATTTGAGGGCATATCATTCATAGTGCGTCGCTGATGGATGATTAAATGCGCTGAATGATGAATATATGTACATATGTACATGAATGAGTGAGTGAATTGCTAAATCGCTAAATTATGTTTTGATGTGGCACATAGTTGCCGCCACCGCCACCGCCACCGCCACCGCCGCTGCCATTGCCACACGGCAACAGTAGAATGCGGCAAGTGAATGCTTTGCTTCCAGATGTACAGTGAAACAAACAGCCAAGCAAATAAATAAACGAGCCTCAAGAACAGCTAGGTAAATGATTTTGAAATCAGTTTTTCACATTTGTTTGTTTGGTAGATAATGCCGCCGCCAAGCAGTCTGCCACCACATTGAATGGTGACCTAATGCGTATGTCTCATTTATTCTATGCATAGGGAAGAGTTAAGACGGAACATCTTCATCTACAATTACGGGCATTGAAGCAGAAAATTATTATTTGCTTACAAGAGAAGTTTTATTTGCTTAGTAGCTTTTGCCCGTGGTCCCAGCCGCATGATTTACGGTTTAAAGTTCTGCTATCAAATTTTGCACCTCATTTTGAGGCTCTTGCTCAGATGGTTATCTTCATCCATCCAGTCGCGATATTTCCTCTTCTCCGAACATGTTCACTGTTGTTTGTGTTATCTTTTGTAGATACCCAGCAGCAATAAAACGGCCAATTTCCAAAAAGCTGCAGTATCTCACCGGTTAAAATTTTAAGGGTTAGAATTGGACAGCTCTTTGCACCGAAAATATAAGCTTTAATCCAGTTCCTAGGGAACCGTTCTAGAGATAGACAAAAAACGAGGCTCTCACAGATTTGTTCACACAGAGTGGTGTTGTCTAGAGATTTTTATTGATAATGAGTTCAGCACAATAAAAAAAAACTTGCAAACAACACAACTCTGTGTTTGTAAAAAACGTACAAATGCACCAATCGTTCAAACTGAACAATTGAAAACACATGAACTTGTGGCTGTAGCTGAGTAGAGTGCGCAGAGAAGCTTGCTACTATTTGTTAGCTTTCGGAAGGGTCCGGATTCAAATCCCATTAGACGGAACATATAATTTTTAGTTAATTTATTTTTTCTTAATTACGAAAAAGCATCTGTGAATTGCAGAACAAAATGATAATCAAACGAAAAAATCTCCAAATATAAATCGACAAGTCCAAAACCTAATTCAAATGCATTTTCGAAATAAAGCTTATTTAAATCTCTCCGGTTTGACACCATATTAAAATATATCATTGATTTTGCCAATTAATTTGATTTTTAATTACTAAACCGGTAGCAATGCTCTTAAACAATATTTTTGATATACAGATTTTTTAAGCACCTAGCAATAGGTTTAAATTAACCTATTATTTAATTGATTTTAGATTCTTGAGTACGTGGCAACACCCTTGGAAAAGAATTTAGAAGTAAAGCATTCTTAAACTTCTCTAATTGGATACTCCCAGTAAAATATTTCATTATGTTTCATTTAGTTTGATTTTTAATGACTAATCAGGTGGCAAGGCTCTTATTAAAATTATTTGTAATTGATATTGAATTACTAACAGTTGGAAATGCTTTTCAAAAACATGAATAATGAAAAATACTTCTCACTCTATTGACACCTATATTTGTGTATACATTCGTTTCAATTAACTTATCAATTATATTGATGTTAACTTTTTGAGGACGTGGCAACCCGCTTAAAAAAAGTTAGTAATAAAATCTTCTTAAACTGCTCTCATTTGACACCCACATCTAAATG
The DNA here is from genome assembly GCF_001687245.7 of Rhagoletis zephyria. Classification (NCBI taxonomy): domain Eukaryota; kingdom Metazoa; phylum Arthropoda; class Insecta; order Diptera; family Tephritidae; genus Rhagoletis; species Rhagoletis zephyria. The sequence continues at coordinate 19,714 of NW_016164874.1, read as the reverse complement.
TTTAACATGTTAATCAAATTGATTTGGAATTTCTAAACAGGTGACCACAAAGGTTTAACACCAATAATATATTATTTAATTTTAGCTTTTTGAACAGGTGGCATCCCTCTCCGAAATAAATCTTTGCTAAACCTCTCTCGTTTGATAATCATTTTGAAATATATCATTTGACTTGTTAATGAAATTGATTTTAACTTTTTTACCAAGTGGCCTTAGAATATTTTCCAAATAAATTACTTTTGAATCTCTTTCGTTTGATATCCACATTGTTGTTATATTTTATTTAACTAAATAATCAATTGATTTTAACTTTTGAAAAAGGTGGCAACTCTCTTTAAAACAAAAAACTAATATATTAACTCTAATTTTTTAATAAAATGATTTTTAATCAATATGGAAGGAAGAAGGAATAAAGTAGAAACACATATATCGAAGTGAACCAAACTTCTTTCTCTGACTTTCGGCCTTGCGAATGCACTCGGTGAACTAACAGAAATAATTGTGGACCCAATTAAAGCTAAAAGGCATCGTCAGTAAGACTAGACTAGTGTTTATGAAATCAAACAAACCCATAAAAATTGTCGTAGGCTATACTAGAATGTCAGGCCTTAGTTTCAAAATCTGCCACAAAAACCATAAAATAATACAGAAATATTATACACTTTTTTGGCAAATTTTTGGAATTTCACTATCTAGTGAAAATCCGCTATTATGCGCTACAGTTAGAATCAGTTCCCACTCGATTTCCAGATTGCACTGTTTAGGCGAATACGGTGTTTATATGAGGCGATTTAACAGGCAACATTTGGTTGAAAGCAACAATCGCCTGGTGTGAACGGCCTATCAACTAATCGTTTCCAATGAAGTTGGGGGCAGCCGAATTTTGATTAAACTAATCGCCTCTAAAATTGCGTAATTAAAATGAAATATTTCAACGACAATGAAAAGATGTTCCTAGGCAATAATAAGCTTATTCATTGATCATCATATCACATTGGTCCAGATACCAAAAATATGCCTTTAAGTTTCACTCCGAACTTGGTCTATTGTCTTGATAATAGTTTTTGCCTTCAAGTCTAGTGGGAACTTGGCGGTCAAGTCAAACAGATGTTGACAGTCTCTTCTAAACCTACAGGATTTAGTCAGAAATATTAGTTAAATTTAGTCAGGAAGATACTACTGAAGATATTATAATTGTGTGTATTCGAACGAGGAATTTTAAGTCGTTTTCTTAAGGACAACATCTTGAAACTAAAATTGACTATAAAGTCGCGTGCAGCCTACGTGACAAACGTGTATTATCAAACTTAAAAGCAAGTTCATCAGCGTGTAACTGCATAGTAAAGTACCCAGATAACCTGCATTTCAAGCACTCGATAAGCTATCGCATCATATAACAAAGGACCCAAGTTACCCAAGGGAAGTCTGAGACCTGTCTTGCAACTGCCTACTGAAACCTGTCTTCCGACCACCACTCTCTTCATGGACCAGCTGTAAAAGCTTTTGGATCAGAGCGCTGACTACGCTGTAGTCTCCTTACGACATGGCCCTTCGTTAACAGTCGTATTATCGACATGCGCCCAAAAAGTTGAAAATTGATATGACGAAAAATAGAAAAATATGTGCCATTTAAAAAATACTATGTGGTAACGAATTTAATGACGAATTTTTCGTAACGTAATGGCACAGGTACTTTTTAATGCCCAACTTTGTCATTAAATTTTGTGTTATTTAATGCCTAGTGGAAATCCGCCATTAAGTTTTTCGTATCTAATTGATAGATGAAACTTTTTTAAATATATTTTTGAGCTCGAATTAGGATCAAACAGTAACCATTTAAGCTGATCAGCGACTATAGTGTAAAGTTAATGAAATTTTGTTTAAGTACCTACATACATATGTATGTACAAATATTCTACACCCTTTTTCTTTAAAATTCTTATTACTATTTGTATATAATTTCTTTGCCATGCTGCATGTTAAACTACAAAATTCAGTGAGTAGCTGTAGTCAGTGCATGACAGCGCAAGTAAAAAATGCTGCAGAAATGTGACTAAAATTACGTGCACAAAATAGTTGGAGCAGGCAAACTAAATACATACATATTCATACCCTGTGGCGAAACGCACTAGTGCCGAGTGGTTCGGTACTAGAGAATTTAGAACAATGACTAGTACGCGTTATGACCGAATAGAAACGGTTAGAAATAGAATAGAACGGTTCTAGCTTCTTGCATCAAAATAGATTTTTTAAGAAAAGGTGGACTTACCAACTTTTCACTCTTACCATATTTCACCGTGTTTAAACTAGTGAGGGTCTAGTTACTAAATGACTGGTACGTTTTTGGCGATAAATATCTAGTACGGAACTAGAAATTTGGCTCACTAGTTCAGGCTTTCCCTGCAGGGTACGTATACACTATATATGTATATACATGGACGAGTATAAAGTGTGTGATATATACACTGCGGGAAATGTATCTAACTATAAGTTAACTTTAAGTTGATTAGGAAGTAACTGAGGTGTACACTATTGTGTGTATATTTTTTTGAGGAAAGCTGACTATATTTCTGTGACGATGGCCGCGAAATAGTAACCTCTGCAGTAGATTTAGTCTAGGGTGGTTCCCTCTGCACTAACTTGCAACTAACTACTTTTGGACATAAAATATCAATTAGAGATACATTTTTTTCTTTTTTTTACATTTTTATTTATTTGCATAGGTACTTTATTTTATTACATTATACAGTATATATATCTTTTTATTTGTCCTTGAAGAAGTATTTATGAAGTGTAGAAACAAAGTGTATTCAAAGTACAATTTCTATGAGGGTATTTAAATAGAAACTTGTTTAAAGAAAACTGTCCACCGATTACGTCTGCATTACTCCTGCATTACTTTTCAACTAGCTGCAAGTTAGCCTTTTCAAGTTGTATATTTTATAGAAATCCCGCAAAAAGGCTACTACAAATTGGTTATTTTTAATCAATTGAGAAGAAGAAGAAGAAGAAGAAGAAAGAGTGACCATAAATCTTCATAATAACGCCTGTGTGGATTCAGTTTAGGTTTGATGCCCATCTAATATTGCCATGAAATAAAAATGGCACCTGGCTTCGTGTAAATAAGTGCATAGCCATATGCATTCTATAAGTATTTCTGTATGTGTGCAACAGCAATGTGAGTAGTGCATAACATTTCTTGGGTCGTTGGTTCAGGTCAAGTCATGCAGTGCAGCTTCACATTAGCTGTAGGAATACTACATATACATACATACAGCGTTCGAGCATCCAACGCATCAGCTTTCTACACCACATTTTGCTCTAAGCATTGGAGCATTTGTGGTTGCGGCATCGCCAACCGACTGGACTATTTGCACTGACGGTAGAAGCGTGTGGTAGACCATTTTGCTCAAGCTAAAAATACTCTAAATTAAGGAAATCGTAAACAAGCAAACAAATGAAATGTTTGCGATGAAAATTTTTGCATTCAAAGAAGGTACAAATGCCATAAAGAGCTAAGCAATTGACACGCATACAACACGAACATATGTATGTATGTATGTACATTCATAGTTATGTGAAATTCATTGCCCAAATGGGTGATGAAGTTTAAATTCTACTTTTATTTGTAAGTTGCTAGAGGTCTACTCGAATCGGAAATCCTTTATGAATCCAATGCCGCAGGTCATCTTCGAATGGGTTATAGGTACCTCTACGGCTTTCAGCCAGAGTTAGAGTTGATAATGTAGTAAGCCAGTTCTGTCGCAAAAAAAAACTTGGTCAGCCGAATTCGCTTAGGCATTTACAATGCCAATTGCGAAAAAAAAACACCTCGTACCTGCCAAGTCTCATCCACGTACTAACTATGCAAGGTTCTATGGGCTCACTCCAGAAAGTTGTGTGTCAATGGTGTAGTCAAAGGATTCCTGCAGTTTAGATGCCCATTTCAATTGAGAATAAGCGACCCATTCCGTGTGAGTTTTAGTACATTTCTGTGCATAACTGCCTAAGTAACCCCTTCGCAGAAGCCTCAATTTCATTGACAACGCTATGGCTCTGCATGAAAAGATCCATCTCAGTTGCGAACATTAAAGCAATCTACCTAAGGGTTGTTTCCACTGTTTTCGCCTTACGAAGACCACCGACCTTTTTGTAAATAACTTTGACTCTCCACGAGCTGATCGAGTCCCTTAAAGCGCCTTTATTAAGTAGGTACTCTGTGCACTTGACAAAAACGCACTTTTCCTCGATCATGTATCGCATCTGCGTTTCGAGTGAGAACAGTCAGATGATTGGAACTTGTTTTTCAGACGTACGGGAATTGGATGAACGAACTCTTAGTACTAAATATAGATAAGATTTTTATGTTAACTTATTTTAGCATAAAATGTTCTTTGAAATAGTAAGTGGGTTTACATTTTTATGTCCATCCAACTATTCAGGTTGAAACCTGTATATGCCGGTAGCCTTTGGAGTTGTGGATGTGCCTGTCCGAGCAGGAAATGCAAAACCATAGTAAAGAAAGAGTCGAAAAATTACTGCAGTAAAAGACGCTTATAGACATTAGGGATGGCAATCCCGAAATACCCCCACCATGGTCCCATATATCGGCATTACAAATGTGTGTAGTGATCTCGCTTGGAGTAGTGACATAAGTCGAAAGCGATAAGCTTAATTCTCTGAGAAACTTGGACAACAAAAGTTTAATCCCTGTAACAGTAACGAGAAAACGCACACATAAACGCACGTTTCATGGCAAATAATTTTTTTTTAGAATATTATTCAAAGAAATTTCACATCTCGTCTCCATAACTGACTGCATCCCATTTGTTTCAGATGATTTTCTTAGTTTTTGAAAAGTATTAAGTCGTGACAAATCCTGGAATCTCCAAAAAAAGTAGTCCCGTTATTTCGTGAAAATTTAAACTCGCGACCAATCCCAAAATCTCCATAAAAGTTGGCCTGAAATTTCGTTAAAATTTAAATTCCAGTTCTGAAATCCCGACGAAATTTCGGCATCAAAAATTTTATAGAATTTTGATGACACTAATTTCTACCTTCTTTAATATGACTTAGTACACATGACTGCAGTTGGGAAGGGAATACCAATTTCATTTTAAATTACAAGCTGGAGTGCAGTATAGGTGGGAAGCTATCGTCTGCTAGCTACTTTGCAACCCGACGCTTATGCAACAGTCGTCGCAAGCCAAAGAGGACAGTGAACAGCAAGAACGTCGCCCCAAAGGAGTCGCCAATCGAGCAGCAGTGACCAATGCACGCAAATGTTTTGGAGAAAACTGCTATGAGCTGGACACAGGCAATGCATTGTAGCTGTGCAGACGATGGAAATGATTTGGTATGTGAACATGTATGTACATAAGTACATATGGAGGCCAACTCTGGCTCTACGATTCGAATGCCCAAATGACATAAGCATGCCGAGGAGTAGCAAAAGTTCATGCAACTCCATGACATGGCCAAAAGAAAATATGCATTACATGTAGGAGTGGAATATGTGCTTGCTAGCTTGCTTATTTACGTACTACATACGAGGGACTCACCAATGTTCGGTAAGTTGTGCGGAAGCAAAAAATTTTTAATTTCTCATTTTTATTCTTCATTACCAGGGAACGGATTTTTAGGACATAAAAACCTATAAAAAAGGCAAAATAAAGTAACGAAATAGGATGAAAAAGGCAAAATAAAATAGCGAAAAAGGCAGGAAAAGGCACTAGGTATTGTAAAAAAGGCAAAAAAGGTAAAATAAAATAGCGAAAAAGGCAGGAAAAGGCAAAAAAAGGTTTTGCAAAAAAAGCAAAATAAGGCACTAAAAAAGACAGAAAATACGAAGAACAATNAAGAAACCACATGCGATCGGATCCGGGAAATATTATGACGAACGAATTTCTTAAAACATATACACATTTTTCTTTTTAAACCAATAAAGGTTATAAGTAAAAAAAAAATGAAATAAAGCAAAAAGAAATAAAAATATTTAAAAAAATTTAATTCAAAAATATATATTTTTTCTTTTTAAAACAATAAACTCTGAAAATTAAATCAAAATTATGTTCAAAAAATTTTTTTTTTAAAACAAAATCTAAATTAAATGCCAATTTATTTGAAAAAAACTGAAAAGAATAACATAAAAATAAGATCCTAAAAATTAAAGAAATACAATTAATTAGGTTGTTCACGCTAGCCTGGTTATCAGGTAATCTGATTAAAAATTATTATTGTGTAGTGTATTTTATTGTTGTAAACTGAATAAAAATTATAACCACATAACCATATAAGCTGATAACCAGGCAGGCGTGAACAACCTCAATGTATTTTACTTTTTGAAACAATGAAATCTAAAAATTTAAAAAATTAAATAACAAAAAAAACCAATTTCTAAAAATTAAATGCAATGCAATTTAATTTATATTTTTTTTTGTTTTTAAACAATGAAATATAGAAAGTAAACAAAGTTCAAAAAGTTTAAACCAAATTACAAAAAAAATATTTTTCGTTTTAAAAAATAACATTAAAAAGTAATAATTAAGAAAGAAAAATATAAACTAAAAAAGAAAGGAAATATATATGTTTATAAAAAAAATTTCTAAAAAGTAAACGGGGTAAAAACCATATATTTTTCTTTTTAAAACAATAAAATCTAAATTAAAAAAAAAATTTCGCTTAAAAAAGAAAAACAATGCGCTCCAAAAACAATAAACGAAATTAAAAAACTTTTTCTTTTTAAAACAAAAACATCTAAAAACTAAAAAACAAGTTATTTTTAAGCAAAAAACAAAACCGACTTTAATTCTCATTTAAAAATTTAAGATTATCGTTAATTTCTTCATGAACCTATGCTCGCATTAAAACCAAATTAGTATGGGACGACCTCCTTAAAAAAAAAAAATTAAAGAAACCGATTAACGTGGTCCAAAGTTATGCGGTAACATACATAAAAAAAAATATTCCGACGAACTGATAACTTTCTCCTTTTTGTGAAGTCGGTTTGAAGTTAAATAAAAATAAATTTTAAAAAAAAATATATAATAAATTCCTAAAAATTAAATGAAATAAAAAAATATATATTTTTCTTTTTAAAACAATAAAATAAAAAAATTTAAGAAAATTTGATTAAAAAAGATAAATATGTTTAATAAAATTGAAAAAAAATTGCGTTGCTCGACGGCTCGAACTCGAAAAATTCAGCGAGACTTGAACTCGGATTGCTCACTCGGCTTTTGAGTGGTGGAGTGACGCGAGCTAAATGATATACAAGTGCTTTCTCTCCAGTGGTGAATGAGAGAGCTTTTTTCCAAGAATCTTTTGTCATAGTTTAGATCAAGAAAAGTCTAACGAACTATTTGGTACTCTGTCTTTTTACTATCTTAGCCAGATTTGCCCTGAAAATGAAGCGGCACAGTTCCAGGTTTTTTTTTTTTTTTAATTTCACACAAATTCTCGAACACTTTTGGCGAGCAGTTTTCACTATACTATTTATTTAGTGGTTACTGTCTGACTATGAACGAAATAAATAACAGCTAACATTTTTGCTCTGATGAAGTAAACCGAGTTGATCACTTTTGTTGCCGATTTTTGTTGCCTTGCTTTACCAGGCAGAGTTGCTTCTTGTGGGTTCCGTACCGCGTTGGTGGTGGAATTTCTATAGACCTTTCATCAGTAATTTTACGTTGTATCCGTCTTCATTTTTACCGATTTTTCTGAAATTTAGTATGGTTCATCTAAAGATCCTTACGAAATTGCAATCTTTTGATTCTTCAAAAAAAATAAATAAAAATAAAACTCTTAAATTTACCGAACTTTTGTTAGTCTCTTCGTACATATGCGCACGCTCATGTCTGCAGCAACATTCACGTTTTCCACTACCCCGGCTTAGTAAATTGTTTTCATATTTACCGAAAAGGCCCAAGGTAATTTCATGGCGAAGCCTTATCACAACCAATGCATGCAACACACACAAACAAAGACTAAAATTTTCCATCAACAAACCAACTGACCGCAGCTCCACCTTTGCGCTACATACTTATGTACGCTGTAGGTACATACATACATCTCTTCCCAGTTTCATGAAACTTCCCGTACCTGTGCAATTGCACTGTTAGTTGCTTCCGAAAATGAAAATAAAATTCTTCTATATGCATGCCCGATTTTATTTATGTATGTATTAGAGCATGAGTACCACTACCGTTAACTTCATACTATTACATCGCAAGCATGAAACATGTCTGACTTTGATTTAGTCAAGTCAAATCTTCAAAAAGCATTCACTTTCATATCATCACAAACAGCAAAAAGAAAATAAAATTGTGGAGAAATTAAAAAATCTGCATTGGCATTCTTACTGCATTGCTTCCTACGAGTATTTTCTCTGGCTATTTTCAAATTTGCATCTACGACTGCCTTTAGTATATATGTATGTAGTAACTATATCATCTACCAGCACTGTACCCATCTTATTGTCATTGCTGTCTGTCGTCCAGTTATGTAGTTGTTGCTAGGCAGCTTACCGAAGTCATTGGTATTAAAAAGTGATTTTCGTTTGTAGAATGCAACGATATGTGACAGTACGTCCTTTTTTAATTTTCCACCTGTCTGCTCTAAGAACTCTCAAATACAAATTGATTGATGCGCTTCGAACACAGCAAATCGTATGAGTGATGTTCTTTTAAGTTCTGGAAAAGCAAACTATTGTACGCTGTTATAGAAAATAATATCTGAGCTGTTCAGTTCGGCAGCTCGAATTATCTACNCAAATACAAATTGATTGATGCGCTTCGAACACAGCAAAACTCTATTGAGTGATGTTCTTTTAAGTTCTGGAAAAGCAAACTATTGTACGCTGTTANTCGTATGAGTGATGTTCTTTTAAGTTCTGGAAAAGCAAACTATTGTACGCTGTTATAGAAAATAATATCTGAGCTGTTCAGTTCGGCAGCTCGAATTATCTACTCCAATATCAGATAAAAAAAAAGTTCGCAGGAGCCTTTCTATCTAAAACCTCGTTTGAAATCAAGCGTCTCGGAGCAGTCCGGCACAATTCTGATGATGCAGATGGTCGCTCTGCGTATTAGTTCAA
>NW_016164874.1:9008-10610 GCF_001687245.7 Rhagoletis zephyria | reverse complement strand
AAAAAAGTTCGCAGGAGCCTTTCTATCTAAAACCTCGTTTGAAATCAAGCGTCTCGGAGCAGTCCGGCACAATTCTGATGATGCAGATGGTCGCTCTGCATATTAGTTCAATATATAGATATTGAAACCTCACACTGGAGCAAAGAGGTAACTATTTTTAACGCTGACCAAAGCGGTTTTAAAAATCAACAAAGATAGTGTGTGGTTAATCCTTCTCAAGCGGTTTTTGTCCATGGGTAGTGGTGAATATCTGATCTATAGTAGATTTACCAGTCCACACCGACAAACAGTTCGTCGGCGGTGGTCTTACGCCTTTCACAAAGTCAATATCCTCAGTAAGACCTTATAACCGATGCCCTTGGCTATTGGCGCATACGGCCGGGTAGAATATTTTATGGAATATGGAAAGCAAACTTGAATTCCCATTTCGTCCGACCATATTTTGTAGAGCAGTTCAGCATGCCATGAGGTGTTAAACATAGTGGTTAACATTTTTGTCTCGATGTATATTATAAATGGATCCAGAAGATCCAGAAGACATTCATCGCAAAACAAATATAGAATGGGAAATAATGTGCTTCAAACCTTGAAAATCTTCTGGGCTAGGCAATATACTGTATCTCGTCGAGCTTTAAGCAGCATCTGGCTTGTAGCGCAATTTACCGACAATCATCTACAAGGCTTTCCGTAATCGGTCCCACAGCCCCAAAATGTTGACAATGGCGAACGTGGTCTCCGCACTTATAAGGGGCAGATCTTCTCATATGAAGCCAAAAGTCTAGCGACTTTTCCTTGCTTAAGACTTTATAGAGGCTTCTGTTTATGTATTTTAGGCAGAAGCTACATACCAGTAAACCATAAAACTGCCACCTACTGTGGCCGGTAGAATTTAACCGACCTCTACTCAGTACTATTACTACTTATGTATATGCGGGGAGATGGAGAAGTGCATGTCAATAGATACATTGGCACAGGCACGACACAAGGTGGTAGGTTCTCTCGCCACTCCTGTGGGACTAAGGAAGAAACAATCATGAGCTTACAGGGTAATGCATATGCTGAAGATCTGTCCTTAACGGCAGTGAATAAAAACTCTCAAGTTCCAGGCAAACTTATACACAATACTCAAGACTTAGACAAAGGAGAGCGGCATAAACTCCCATCGTGCTAGCACAGAAACAAAATTCTTCGACTCCAGCGTCCTTCACAAAATGGTTTTACGCTGACACTTTCGGGCGAAGCTAGATCCCTGGGTATCATTTTGGACAGGTAACTGAACCGGAATCGCAATGAGTAAGAAAGATCCAAGAAGGTCATCACTGCTCTACATTTATGCAATTGAAAAAAAAAATTACTTAAACCACGTCTGCATAATAGGCGGTAAGTCATAATGTTCTACGGAATATCCGAATGGTGAATAGTCATAAACAAATGCAAGATTAGGGAAAACCTCGGAATAGTACAAAGTATGGCAGGTATTGTTATCATTGGAGCGCTACCCTCCACCTCAACCACGGTCTTGGAAATTATGTCTAATCTCTTTCCTATAGACCTCTACGGCAAACTGCCGGCAAGTTGCCATAACAATAATAATAGATTGGC
>NW_016164874.1:0-2322 GCF_001687245.7 Rhagoletis zephyria | reverse complement strand
GACGGTATGGGTGTTCACAGACGAGCTTAATCCAATAAAAGTTGTTCGCGGACGAATCAGCTCAAGGCAAATGGTCGCCTGTTTTTTTTTTTTTTGGAAAATCTGGTCCTGTCGCAACTGTACCACTAGAGAAACTTAAAACAGTCAATTCTGAGTGGTACGCAACCATTTGTTTGCCAGAAGTTTTTGGATAATTAAGGAAAACCAACCGCCGAAGACGAAGCATCCTTCACCAAGCCAATGCCAAGCTCCTACGTATCGGCACACACAAGAGAGTTTTTGAGCACTCAAAATATCGAATTAATGCGTAATCCGCCTTGCAGCCCTTATTTGGCACCTAATGATTTCATTTTGTTCCCGAACATCAATAATGAAATGCGAGGTCGACGTTTCCAATGCTTGAAGTAGCTGTTGAAGCCTTTATCCACTTCTGAGTGGCAAAAGTGCTTTAAAAATTGGTTCAAGCGAATGCAGAAGTGTAGGCGGTATAATGATAGTTAAAGTGGTAATTGGTATTGGTAATGATGGCAATCTTATTGGTTATGGTAATGAAAATGATTAAGGTAATTAATGGAAATGGCAGGAATAATGATAATGGCAATGGAAATTGTAACAGTAATGGTAATAATGAGGATAATGGTAATAGTATTGATAAAATTAATTACTATGGTAATGGAAATGGTAACGATAATGATGTTGATAACAGCAATGGACATCTTAATAGTAATGGTATTAATAATCGTATAATGATAATGCTATTGTAAATTGTAATAGTAATGGTAATAGTAACCATAATGGTAATGGTAAAGGTAATGGTAATGGCAATGGTAATGGTAATTATACTAATGGTAATGAATAAAACAATGATAATAGTGATGATAAATGGTAGTGGTAATGATAATTTTAATAGTAATGATGATGGTAATCGTACTAGTAATGGTAATAAATGTAATACTAATGCTGGCGGGGAGAAAAAGCAATACATTTTGTTGGTTGTTGGCAATCCTGGAAGTTTATATAAATGTATTGCTCTACCACATATGTATGTATACATATACGCCATAAAGCTATCTCGTTGCTTAGCTAAAAGTCCAGTTGGTTGACAGCTATGCTGCTTAGACCCTGGCTCATCGCTTTCCTTGGAGAACATATGATGCTTCTGTAATTTCCCATTAATACCTATGTAAAAACATACACACGTATGTAAGTACATATATGTGAATAAGTATTTATAAACATGCAAGTATGCAAAATTGCCGCACTTAAACGCAAACTTTAATACTTTCAGGAAATAAATAACTTTGCAGGGTTTCAACAGCACCAACATCGCACATTCATATGTATAGCGTGCCACATACCCTTACTGCCACCATCAAATACTTAGACCTTTGGTATCAGCACAGTGCTTACTGCTTAATCCAAAGATTCACGCGGTCGTGCACATTCGCATACACATGCCATTCCATATATCTACACCGCCATTGCCTGGATGTGTGACACAAAAGAACACCTTAACTTAGCCGCAGCTGGCAAACATTCCATTCGCCAACCATATTCGAGTAGTGTTAGTGGTGCTTCCATGGCAATACATACATACATACATATGTATGTACTAAATGTTGAAGTGAGCTAGAGGCAGTGCCACATAGCGGCTGGGCGGAGGACGGACCACAGCTGAAGTAGCAAACGAGTTTGACACGAAATAAGAAACCTTAATTCGCTATAAGGCTGAATGAATAAAAGGACGGCAGCAAGAGAAGAAGGCAAACTTACACGAGGCAGACGCTGGACTGGACTGGGCAGTTGGCAGTTGCTAGTCAACCCAAAGCATTTAGGTACAAAAATATCTAGTGTTGGCAACGATGTACATACATATGTATGTGTAACATGGCCGGCTCATTCGCGCCGCATCCAACTTGCCGCTAGTAGGCGAACTTTTACAGCTTTTGGCGTTTGTTGGCACATACTCTAACAAGCGCGCCAATGAGTGTGGCTTACGTGGATCTATTTATATACCCATATACGTGTATTTGCAGCGGTGTTTATGTCTGTTTGTTGGCGGCATAATCAACTTCGCGTGTGCATTAGAGGATTAGATAAGCTTAACCACATTCGTTCGCTGTGGTATTCACGCGCATAGATGCCACCGCAGCCGCCGGCATAGCTCTCATTGCCACCGCTGACTAAGCCGCCATCTGACCGGCTTAACGTGTGGCATATGCGAAAATGAGTTTGAAACCAGCCGCCACATGACTCCTACAACCACTGCTGTCGCCATCGCAGTAAGAACGGACATTCGTGAGCGCCATCATCGCTGTGGCT
>NW_016164873.1:11569-29723 GCF_001687245.7 Rhagoletis zephyria | reverse complement strand
ATTGAAAGTCGAAAATCATTAATTTGTTTCACGCTAATGTCGACAAACAGTTAAATATGTGCATTGCTTGCTGGGGGATTGGCATGGCAGATTTAACGAAATTTTGATTGATTTAAGCTGTCACTCATTCGAAACTTTGGTGGTGATGATGAAGAGCTATCAAAGGTGTGGCGCAGCTTCATATTTTAACTGTAAAAAATGCGTTGAACTTTATATGGAGCGACGTAATTAACCGAAGAAGCATTGTGGGAAATATTTTATTATTTATGTGCCATACCCACTGCATTGAGTTTATAGTTAATTTCCTATCCTTAAGGCTGGGGTGCACTTTTGACTTGTAATTTGGGGGAGGGAGTTTGTTGCGCAGCGCAAAAGTATAAGTTTAAATTAAAGACTTCACTGAGGATGTTGTTTTAATGTAACTTGGTGACTATGCTTGGCTTATATTTTCTACGTCTGAATTGAGGGAATAAGTAATTATTTTATTTTTTGTATAATAATTTGTAAACTAAAAAACCATCAAATTCGGCTCGAGCTGAGCATTTAAATATATGGTTGCTCAATTACTATCTTTTCGTACGGATTTAGTTAAGACAGTATGTTTTAATCGGCTTATCCATCAAGCGTTGTCTTCAGGTCCATCCAACGGGAATTTCACGGGATTTGTCTATAGAGACAGGGGGTGTGATTTTGGGCACATGCGAAGAGGTGCCGTGAGTCATGTGGCGACTCTCCGCATGCCGGGCACTCGTTGGGTACATCTGCATTCACTCTGCTCAGGTACGAGTTTAATCTACTACAGCAGCCAGACCGAAGTTGGGCTATTGTGGTGCGAGCCTCCTGAGGCAGACAAAGCTCTGCCCCGTCCATGTCAGGTTATTGTGTACCCAAAACGGATTCACAGGTCGGCAGTCGATGTAGGTTGAGACCGAATCCCTGCGAATGCCGTTTATGGCCTGTCGGTATGCTGTCGGGTCCAGAGGTTGTTTTATGAACCTCTGCACTTCGTCCGTCAGTTCGTATAGAGAGATGCCTCCTGACGTGCCTTGGCGAGGGCTCTACTGCAAGCAGGTATCAGCTCGAGTGCCCGCGGCTGTGGAAACTTACTAGGAGCATTGTGTTGTGCTCCTTCGTGGGGACCATCTGGGCCACGCCGTGAGGGTGGTGCGCGGGGCAACATCAGAAGGCATCCGCCGTCGTGGTCCGGAGTGCCGTATTCTGGCAAGTCTTTAGCTTCGTCTAATGCGTCCTGCTAGTCCCCGGTGACCACACCGGCGCTGCATATTTTTGAACCGGCCGGCCAATTGCCTTGTATGTTGCCAACAATGTTTCTTTGTCTTTGCCCCAGGTGCTGCCGGCAATGCACTCTATTGACAATTGCATAGTTGTATGCGCCGAGAAGGAGAGCAGGCTGATGAAGGTAACTACGAGAATTTTCAGATTATTAACCGTCGGAGTTGTTTCGTCATCGACGTGAATACCCAACTGCAACCTGACCTCCTTCGCTCATTCCCTCCTTTTATTGGAGAGGTGAGAAATTTCAGAGACGTAACCGTTTACTTTCGAGCAAAAGTCCATTCCCAGACGTCACTATCGAGCAGTCGCCAGCAGACAATTCGGACTCCCTCTGTTGATTTAGAGTGTTTTGATCTGTCATAATTAAACAGCAGCGGGGAAAGGAAACCACCCTGTGGAACCCCCAGTTTAATTTTCCTTAGTTTGCTGGTGTTGTCTCTAAAAATGACTGGCGAATGTCGACCAATCATATGATTCGCTGACCACCGTTTGAGTCCCTGTAGGAGAGAGGAAGCCTCAGTGTCTTCTAGTAGCGTAGAGTGACTTACGGAGTCAAACGTCTTCGACAGATCCAACGCTACCAGGGCTGTTCTCCCACAGGGGCGGTTTCGGTTTAAGCCATGAGTTATATGAGTGTTTATGGCGTTAAGTGCTGTTGTTGTGCTGTGTACCTTACCGAACCCATGTTTGTTGGCTCGCTGAGGTCAGGTGGTTCGTGTAGTGTGGGAGTAGAAAGGCCTAGAGTGTCTTCGCTACCGGGGAATGGGAAGTTATCGGGCTATAAGGCTCTCGTTTCTCCGCCAACCCTTCTGACAAGTTTAGACGCATACCTGTAGAAGTTGGCCGGTTTTTGCTTCCATTTTATGAAAAACAGCTAATTGGTGCCAGTCTAGCCTCACAATCAGCTGGGCTATCAGGGATAAACTCGAAGCCACGAAGAATCTAGATTGACAAACGTCCCCTTTCAGCACTAGAGAGCCACAGACTCCATTTTCAATTCCTGCTCAATGTTGGGCTTCCATGCCAGCTGTCTCTCTAGAATAAAGCCCAAGTACTTGATTTTAGTTAACATAAAGCGAACGAACGCATCCAATTGAGTAAACAGTCACATACCCTTTATGAAAATTTTTCTGATTGAAGAGAAAATTTAACTATACTCTTAATGCTATCCTTTGAAAATTTAGAGATAAGAGTGAACAGCGAACCGACCACACAAAACGAAATATTTTCCGAATTTTCTCTTCATAAATGAAAGAAACCGAGAGTATCGTACAAAACGCTATGAGAAAGGAAAATGCAAGGAAAACGGAAACGATGAAAATAGGAGGGAAAACATACAGCAGAGCCAGCATTCGTAGTAGTAAATAACAGGAAGTAGTGAAAAAAGGACACTGACAGAAAATTGGTTTAAGCCACTTATAACAAATGCACATTTTGTTGTTACTGTATGCACTAACAAATGTTCATACAGATGTACATACTTACATATACATATATGTATGTATGTACATGCGTATATGTATAAACAACTATTCATAAATTAAAATTTGAATACATAATTTCAATGAACCGAAGCCGGTGAAATTTTCAGCTATTCGAAGAACTTATGTATGTGCATTAGGGGGATCCAAAAATGTATGTGAAAAAGTAAAGTCGGAATTTTTAAGCTCTATAGTGTAGAACAATCCTAGGGGGTGAAAGGATAAAAATTCCGAATTTTCTTGCCAGAAAATGCAATGGGGGGACAAATAAAAAATATTTAGAAGTAAAAAATGGTTAAACTAAAAATTGTATATAGTTATTGGAAGTCTCCTGAAGAGAACCAGAGTTTGAACGCTTTGAGCGACCTATAAATATTTTTTTTTTTGGTTAAAAAAAATAGGGGTATATTTTTCGATATAGAACAATCCTAGGGGATGAGGGCATTAAAATTCTGACTTTACTTATTTTGGACCACCCTAATGTACATACATGCATACATGTGTATGTATGCACATATGTAGCTATGTATAAATGGAGGTATATAAACACAATAGGAAGAAAATACATGCATATCTACATAAGTCCTACATCCACATTCTGGTGCGATGCGAATGACTTTGCCTAAACAAAGGCATGCAACCAACACGACCTGAATACCGCTGCCAATACTGCTGCTTGCCATTTTAGCTCGTCATGTTAAATGATTACAATGAATGACTCTATGTGGTATGTGCTCGAGCTAGCTTACCCTACCTACACCGTTTTATGTAAAGAAAACAGCGCTTAACAGCAGACATATGTACATACATACATACGACCGAAGCAAAAAAAAAAAATAAAAACTCGGCGGAAATCATAGTAAAAGAGGAAATAACGAAAGAAGCGAAGGTAAGGTGCCATATGCGGGAACAATAAAAATAGAAAAACTGAAACTGATAAAAGTGTATGTAATTAGATTTTATCGTACAGCTGTTAATGCCAACAGTCGCTGTTAATCTTAGACAGTAAGGGCTGCATTACAGCACGAGTCTGCTAATGTTTACAAATGCGGTTAACAGAATTTCATTATTTACAGTGAAGGTGTATTGGACGGTATGGTTACAAGTTTGCTGCTGCTGCTCTGCATAATGCTCAACAGTGCTCCCACATTTTGGGGCCGTTTTAACAGTAACTGCTATGAATGCTGTTGCTGCTAAGTTTGTACCTGTATGTACATATGTATGCATTTGTTTTTCCGCTGAACAGCATTCCAATGGATTAACAGCACCTACATATGGTTGTATGTCTGCCGCTGGATGCCGCGTGCCAACGCCACGGTCTACATACACATGTGTACATATGTATGTACACCACGCGCAGCTCCACTCGCGCGCCACTCAACTGCAACGCGGTAATGGCAGCCAACGTAGCTCTTTTTAGCAGCAGCCGAGCAATGGATTCGGTGGAAATCAAGTTTTAGTACGTGTTCCTCCGTGTTTGAAAACAGTTCGTTCGATAGCTGATGATAGTGTGGCGCGCGCGAGTGTGTGTGAAATTTTCATATCAGAAAAATTTACTAAATAGCCATTTATGGGCAATTTCAAATAAAGTGAGGTAAATTTAAAGTATGTATTTTTTTTGCTTAAATAAAAATTTGTAAAAAAAAGTTATTAAATATTTAAGCTATGTATTTGAAATGGCAGAGTTGAGCGTTTACCTTACGAGCTATGTATGTTTGTATGTGCATACATAAAATATGCATAAACACACATACATCTACATATACATATGTACATACATACATATTTACTAATAACTACTCATACATACAAAAATACAAGTTTTCAAGTGTCCGTTAAAGACGTATGTGCATGCATATGTATGCATTCATGTGTGCGTGCCGCTCGTGCAACAAGGCTTGAAGTGTTTGTTCGTGCATTATTGGCTAAGCGTGGAAAGCAATGAAATAATAAAAACGGAGTAAATGAAAACGCGTGCTGGCCAAATAAATGGCATGAAAATTGTTCATAAAACGTTCCAAAAGTGTAATGGAATAATAAAAAGTAACAAAAAAAAACGATCATAAAAATTAATAAATTTAAAACTCCTTTCATTCACTTACTACCTACCATAAATGCAATGTGCAGCATTGTGGCTGCCTCTTCTTCTTCTTCTTTTGCTTCTACCTCTGCAAACGGTCACGGCAACAAAGAATCGATTTGCCACAATTAGTTCGACTGTCGGTAACTACAGGCGTCCTACGTCCCACGTGTCGCCTTCCACCAACCGCACGCTCGCCATGCACCACCTTGGTACACCCCTTTTCGCCTGTAATATTTTCTAAACGCCTGCAGGCATGCTACCCCGCGTAGCAAATGTGTGCGTGTATATTTGTTTACTGCCCAGTTACAAACAATGGACTACAGTGCGTATTGCGCACTTGAATTCACGCGTATTTGTTAGTGTTATTATTGCTGGTGTTTTTGTTGTTCTTGCTGCTGGTGTGGAGAAGTTTTCCGTGCGTTTGTAGTAGTTTGTTATTTTTGTTGTGTTGTTGACCCAACGCTTGACCTAAAGGCATGCCAAATCGGAGCGGAGCGGGGCTGTGCGGAAGTACATATGTACGTACAAATATATGAACGAGTTTGGCAAATGAAAAATGCGAATGCGTGTGCGTGTGCGTGTGCGTGTCCTTGTTAATATGCTGTGAGCTATGAGAGCTTTAAAGCGAAAATTGTGGCATGGAATGGATTAAAGTGAAAGAAAATGTTAGAACAGAGAAACAGGTTTTCTGCTTTTCTCAAATATTTATGTATTAAAAACTCGTTTGAAAAAAACTCGACACAAAAACATTAAACAAATTGGTTTAAATTATGGAAAATAATTTCAAACAAGGCGTAATAATATAGCTACTATTTTAAAAAAGTAATAAATCTGTGCCTTCAATGGTTAAACTTGTGAAAATCCCGAACTTTATTAGAAATATGAAAACTTTACTAAGAAATTATTTTTCTTAAAATTACAATGCACTAGCTGTTCTAGATAAATTTGTACTAAGTATGGTTTTATAGCTGATTATGATAGTTAATCTACAGTACCAGGTTGACCGAGCTTCGCCCGGAGTGCATATCCTTTTTGAAATTCTCAAGGTTTGAATATCAAATATTGGTCATTTGTATACCTTTAAAAAATATTCTTGAAAAAAATGAATTTCGAGATCTATTAAGTAAGTTTTTTACTCAAAAAATTAAGTGGCAACCCCACTCCGAAATACGCTGGAATGAATAGTATATTTCTTGAGCGTATATATACTGTGAATACATACAAAAAATGCTGATTGAAATTAACAAAATAAAAAATTTTCATTACATAGAAGCGTGGCAACCCTGATCGAAAATATTTTCTGAACAAAGTCCTCAACAATACCTTTCATTTGATATACATATTGCGATGTTTCACAAAAATTGTGTAGAATCGAAAATAAGTGGCAACCTTACACTACTATCCTAAGGGATACCATTTTGTGCATAGGGAAAGCATTGTTTAAGAACCTTCTCTTGGTACCCATGAAGAGTAATATTTTACCTTTTTTTCTAAACAAACAATTAAATATATATGCAATTCAAAATAGGTGGCAACCCTATTAAAAATATTATTGAATTAGAGATCTTTAAAATACCTTCCATTTTATGCCCATATTATGATGATTTAAATAATTTGTAACTAATTTCGAGTAAGGTGGCAACCTTATACAAGTCTTCTTGGAGACAATGCCTATTCAGATAACCTTAAAATCCAAAATATTATCCTATTATTTCCGATATGATATGAGATATGAGTTATATTGGCAAGCTGTATTTTATTCAGTAGATGTCATTGCAAAAAGTGTCCGGACTTTAGCTATATAAGTGAGGAGTTATATCTACGTTATGAAAGGTTATATCTGATCCATCTTGATAATTTCTTCAGCAGATCTTTTATGATTGATAGCTCTGTAAATGAAGCAGTTTTAGGATCGTATGATTTTTGTTGTGAAGCTTTTATCAATTAAGCATAAGAAAGTCGAGTACAAAAGTTAAGGTCTTTAGATATTTAAGTGGAGACCGCAAGGTCTGGAATCAAGTCCACTTTCCGACTAACACTAACTAAAAAGTTTTTTTCTAATAGCGGTCGCCCCTCGGCAGGAATGGCAAACCTTATATCTGAATAATCAGTGGTATGGCTGATATGTATGTACAAGAGGGTTGTCCAAAAATACACTGGTAAATCAAATTTTTCGAATTTTCTCCTTTTTTTTGGAAATTGGTCAACCAAAAACGCAAAAAATGTAGAGACCTCCAATTATTTTAAAGTCAATCCAACCTGTGGTTTCTTTTTATAATAAATTTTTCCGATTTCGTCATTTGCGCTTCAAAGTATTCTTGTGGAATGCGTGCTCCGTACATAACAATTTGCAGAAATCTGTTGACCTTGATAACCATTTCAAATCATTTCCATTTTAAGCAACGTCCGAACGCGAATTTCCAGGGCAAACACCCCGCTATGAATTTCAATTTGAATTTCCACAATTTTATTCTTGTAAGTACAGCTTAAAATTTGCGTCATATCATAAACATTTTTTTAAATATAATTTTTTTGCGAATGAAAAAATTAAAAGAAATGTCAAACATAACATCTGCAACACTAGGATTTGCTCATATTTGATTTAGGGAAAATAAATTTTATTAAAAAAAATATTATGAAATAATAGTTAAAAAATATTTTCCATATGAAAATAAAACTCACATTAAAATTTAAAATATTCACAATGAAAATTAAAAAATTTCCAAAAGATTAGATTAAAAAAAATGTAGAACCAAATTCAATTTTTTTTTAATACTAAAAGTTATTATAAAAAACGACTTACTTAGAAAAGAAAAGAAAAAATAAGTTTTTAAAAATAAGAAAAAGTTTGAAAATGTGAATAGTAAAATTTACAAAAA
This sequence comes from Rhagoletis zephyria, assembly GCF_001687245.7. NCBI lineage: Eukaryota > Metazoa > Arthropoda > Insecta > Diptera > Tephritidae > Rhagoletis > Rhagoletis zephyria. Next base: position 21,984 of record NW_016164873.1, on the reverse strand, counting down.
ATATAAGATTTATAAAAAAAAATTCAATTAAAACAGCTTTATATTTATAAACCAAAAAAATTTAAGTACCAACATATATACATTAGGATGGGTAAATTTGTAGTATGCTGTAGTATCGTAAATAAAAGCTTAAATTTTGCACAAAAACATGTTTCAAGGGGTTCTTGGTATCACAAATACATTCCTGTGCTTATCTTGTCTTTAAAACTTCCACCAGAGGGCACAACAGTGAAAATGTTCACATTTTCTTCGACATTTATTGTCGCAATTTGGCAAACTCCAAATTGATTTTAGATCCATGATTTCTTCGGCAAAGTTGCTATAAGCGCATAGTCAACAAAAATGGACCCGCCCTAATATAAATAAGTGCATACAATTATAAGCTAAAAATGACAGATCACTTTATAAAACGAGTAATTCTTAAGCAAAAAACTAAACCGAATTCAATTTTCATATAAAAATTCAAGAATATCGTTAATTTCATGATCACCACCTCTGAGGTAACGCCTTCTCTTTAAAAAAATAAACTTTGAAATCGGTTAACGTGGACCAAAGTTATGTGATAACAAACATAAAAAAAATTATCCGACGAATTAATAACCTCCTCCTTTTTTTGATGTTGATTGAAAATTAAATTCAACTAACTTTAAATTTACAAAACAAAAACAAAATTTTAGTATTGACATACAGAAAACTTCTAAATTTATAAAAAAAAAACAAAGATTTACAAAAATATTAACCCTTTCAATGGCTAGGCTAGAATAGCCAAGAAGAAAAACTTTGAGGAAATATTCCTTTCATTTAGGCTCTAACAAGAAAAAATACTTTTTTTGCAACTGCAGTTAAATGTCAAATATCTCTCTAAATAAGCCCTACGTCCTTTTGCAACTGTATTTCATAGTAGAAAGTGGATAAAAAAATGCGCTGCAAAACCTAAGTAAAAATAATTATTTAATATTTATATTGGAAATATAATGGACAAGTCCAATTAATGTGCTAAAACTAACAAAATAATTAAAATTAAGCAAAAATGTTTGGTTCAATTTTATTTAGCTTGAAACCGTTTTCAGTGAACATATTTTTAATTGTCATTAGGCCAAATAATAACAAAAACAAAGAATTATAAGTTACAAAAAAATTAAGATTTTCAAAAAAAAAGTAAAAACCGAAATCGAATCTCTGCTCGACACAAACCAGATCAGCTATGTTACATTCATACATCCTGTTAATGCAATCCATAATTGGCATAAATTACAAATATTCTTCAACACCGACTATTGACGTACTTCTGCGCGTATGCATGCGCTTATGTTAGTCATCAATTTTCTGCTCATTTGTAATACGAGCAGTTAACCTCGACCAGCTCCGCTCCTCGCTCAGCCCTTTATTTTGAGAGTGTATGAAAGAAATCATATACTAAATAGCTTGAGAAAAACTCCAGCACATAATAGCTATTCATTAATGTAAATATATACATACATATTGGCATACATCTGCTCGTATGTGCATGTGTATGTGTATGTGTGCAGCACAGCGTCAAGTAAATACGATTGCTGAATCTGCTAGTAAAGTGGTGAATTTGCAGTTAACAGCAAGGATTATGCCACCACAGGTTCCTGACTTATGCTAAAATGCAAGGATATGTTTCTTTTTTTTTTTGCTCTGTGAAAGTGCTTCGTGAAAAGCTAGCTGTAAAGCGCCTTAAAGTAGGCAATGCAATAATATAAGAAATTAAGGTTTACTTTATTTAAGTATTAAAAAAAATATTTTTTTTTTAGTAACTAGTAATTAGAATATTTTGAGATAGAATATTTTGATAGCACAAAGTATCGTAGCGAAAGGACAATACCGAAATATTTTTTATGAATTAGGCCATTACCATTTTACTGATTAAGAAACTTTTTGGTATATATTGTATTGTATGTAGGCTAATGAGAGTTAACTTCCGCCTTCAAATAATCATCAAACCAAACATTTAGATTAATCACAATAATAAAACATTAATGGTAAAAATAGTAAACAAGAGTACTCATGTACTACTTATGTCTGTATTTATATATAAAAAAAAATTATCTATATTAAGATTCGAAAATAAAAAAAAATGCTTGCTAGTTAGGTTTAATACAAATTTAGTAGTTGTTGTTATTGCTAATGCTCTAAATCTAGAACACATTCGTGGGGTGTATCTTTGCCAGGACAAGTCAAAGTTTAGTACGCCTTCCTGCTAGCACTACAAGGAAAAGGTGGCATAATAACCATTTAACCTATCCTATTTTGATTAACTAAATACGATTTCAATGTCTGCATATGTATGTATGTATGTAAGTACGCTTGTGGCGATGGCGGAAAGTTATTAAATGATTAAAAAAGTCATGCTTCTTAAAGCGTAACGAGGAAGGAAAAATATCATTAACGACAATTTCTGAATACGATTGGATATGGGTGTTTCAACGAATAGGTCCTGCTTGACCGAAAAAATTACGAGTATAAGGAAGTTTTCTTAATCTAAAAGAATTTTCTCAGTGAACAGGCATATGAAATTTATATGAAAGAACAAGAAGGGATACATAGTACCAAACTTTTAATAAAAATTGTTGCTCGTCATGTTTCTGAACCTCAATATCATCATCGAAATTCTCCAATGAAAACGATGAAAATTCTATATTTTTCAGAAGATCGAGGTGATCATATTTTATCTGATTGTCTTCCATAGGTCAAATTACTAAGTGGCTAAACTCAGAGCATACTAGATACTAAGAGCCTAGGGCAGACAAAGTTCTTAAGTTACTCGGCCAGTAGAAACGACATATGTACATGCAGTGGCTTACACAACCATTCACATAGACTATTTTCTTTAATATTCATTACGTTTTTCAATTTAAATATTTTTTAGTAATTTCTATAAAAAAAAAATAGTTCAAGCTTTAGCCAAAACCATATAAATCAGAGTTTCAAACTTTATAAAAACTTCAAATGGGTTTCAAAATAGCATAAATACTCAAAATATTTCTTAAGAATCGAATTTAAAAGCTCGACAGTTTTTTAATTTTTTTAAATGTTCCACAAAGATTGAAACTTGGATTTATGTGGTTTTCGCTACAGAATATACTATATTTTTATAAACAAATAATTAAAATTAAATTGTTATTCTGTCTAAAATATTTACTTGAAGTGCAGTCTCGTCTTCAAATGACATACAAATTTAAAGGGTTTTTGAACTTCGTTTGCAACTTAAAATTCACTCTAAGTGGATATCTTAACAGAATAACATTTCAAAAAATCAATCTCAACCGCAAGTTGGCATCAGTCTTCAAAAAGTTACGGACTGTTTTAAGCTCAATAGATAAGTCTACTTCTATTTTCTCCCCGAAATTCTCTGCCTATAGAAAGCTATATAAAGCTGCCTTTACATGGGTCAATTTATTTCGACTGGTAAATCGACTAGCCAAAATATTTAAATTTTACGAACGACAAAAATCGACTAGAAAATCGACCAGTGTAAAGGCAGCTTAAAAATTTTGTAGAGCATACCATGATAAAAATATAGTAAGGTAGAACCGCTGAGAGTCACTTTTAAAATTCTTGACGTTTCCAAACAATTTAATTTTTAAATTTACTCACAAACTCACACACACAAATTCATTTTCAATCTCAAGCAACAACAATTTCGAACAATTTCAACTTTTTGTTTTCACTTTTATATGATTTTAAAATGTTGGCAAACTTAAAAAAAAAGCATGGCCGCCAAATTGAGAGAACGGTTCTACCTTGCTATGTTTTTATCATGGAGCATACCAAGGCGAATACATATAAGGTGGTATCCATTGAACAAATACAACAATTACTCGTATTTTGTTTTTACTTTTAGCGGGCCATTGCCAAATTTCAGCTATTCTTCCCCGAATGAAAAAGGGCGACAGAAAATGCAAACACTCTCACGTTTTCACTCACTCACTAACGAAATTCAAAATTTTGACAATCAAACGCTACACACAGCTGATAAAACAACACCACCTTATATAAATTCGCCTTGGAGCATACTTTGTATGGAAGAAAATGCAAAACATCGTCAACAAAATAATTGTCAAAAATCAACGGTATTTTGTAGACGTTTCAAACTTGCACTTTATTGTACTTAAATTTTTCTAAAAAAATTATTCGCTTAATTTGTATAAAATTTGAATATAGGATTTAAATGGTTTTTAGCATATAATACAAATGCTATAGTTTTATAAAAAATTAATGAATATTAAACAAACAAAAGCGTCAAAAGCGTTGTCTATTCAAATGACAAGGAGTGTATTTATGTATGTGTTTACATGTGCGTTATGTATAGGTATGCAGCAGATGTAAAAATCTTCATACATATGCACTCCTTGAGTGCCAACATAAATGCCACATTTACCATCGCCCACTTCTTTCTATTGTAGGCGTTAAGAACGTACAAAGTCCCATTGCAAATAAGAACAAACCAGTTTAGCAGATAAGTAATGAAGACGCGAATCAAGGGTCAATGCACCATCATAGGCAATGGGGATGTACTTTTTCTATCTAAATATTTCTTTAATGGAAAGCAATAAGTCAAAATAGTAGCTAGTTGAATAGAAATAGTTTAAATTAAAATGGTTAACTTATAAAAATTGATGGCATATCATTGCATTTGATGTATGTATGTATGTACTTGTATATACATATGTACATAGACTTTTCAAGAAAAAATCTGTACATAACACTGCGAGCAAACAATCGCCACGCCAGCATTCAATCGCACAGAAATCCATAGTATTTAGTGAAGCGGAAACTTTCAGGATCTACTTGTTGTGAGATAAAAACGTCTAGAGACCACTTTTCAATAGATACACGCGATATCCCAAAATATATTTAAGTTATTTTTAATGATAATGGTACAGCAAATTCATACGTTTTTTCGAATTTTCGTCATCGCAACAAACAAAATAACTCATCAATTATAACCTTAAAGCCCATATAACAAACACCAAGTGGAGGCCGAGCCTTGACATTCAGCCTGCTTGACTGCCAAAAGCATTTATTTAATCGTCGTCGGCGGACTGCCTGACTGACTAACTGGTGGCTGCTTGGCATCTACAGTGTATTTGTTTAGGATGCGCAAGCTTCCTTGCCAAACCGGTCTCAAAGCAGGAAAAAGACGAAGAATTCGCGAGAATTTTAAACATAAATGAAAAAAATAGAGAGCAGCGAATAAAATAAGGCATAATAAAGTGCAGAATACCAGCAAAACTCAAAACAAAATATAGCAGTGCCTTTTAAGTTACTTCATGTGTACACTTGTGGGTGTATGCCGCAGCGTATGTTTGCTTAACAATAAAAATGCAAAAACAAAAAGAAACAAAGAGCAAATAAGCGATAAAACCAGCGCAAATAAACACAAACAGTGTACCTACTCAAAGCTGAAGCGTATAAGCGCAGCTCTGTGGCAGTTCAGCTGCAAGTGCATCAAAAGCGTGAATGTGCGGTTTGTACGAGTATGCATTCGTGTTTTTTTTTTTGTGTGCGTGTGCGTGTGCATGTATTTCTTCTTTTCAAACATTTTGATTTTTCATTTTTTATTGTCTTCATCTACTACTTTTCAGCCTCAACAAGAATTGCCACATTTGCCACATTTTTTCTCTTCCTTACTATGTATTTATGTATTGTATATTTTTTCTTTCACTCAACCTTTGAAACATTTGCTTTGAGGAAAAACCAGTTTCGCGGTTGGTTGCACACAGCTTCCAATCAGCCAACGAATGCCTGAATTGCAACTAACTTGGCTTGCATTGTTGCTGTTGCGGTGTTGGTCGCTTGCAACAGCACAGCTAAGCGCAAACAATAGCCACCACATACATACATGCCATAAAAACTCGTTTAGAGCCACATTCTTGTTTTGATTATTTTCTCGTCTCTTCACTTCTTTCGCGTATTCTTTTCATTTTTCACTCGATTTTGTGCGTTTACAAAACTGTATTTGGCCGCGAAAGCAGGAAAATTTGTTAACCAGTTTTTAGGCGAATCAAAGTCAGAAGCGAAAGAGCCAAATATTTCTTCTTTATAAAATAGTTTGTATTGATAATTTCAAAGTTAAGGAATATAGCAATAAATTCTAATGGAAATACTAGGTAATAGTGGTACAATTTTTTTATGCTTTTATTTCTCAATATATTATAATGCTCACCTAGGACTTGCTTTTACTGTTAAATTTTTTTAATATTTGTAAGGAATGCGATCCTCTCCTTTGGATAAAATGTTGCTGTTGCTGAAAAATAACCTTTCTAATGAACATTAGACCATTTGTGGGCCAATACCAGTTTGATATCGAAGCAAAAAAAATGTGTCTACTTGTTAAACAATAATAGGGGTATTTATGTACATAACGTGATAACAAATTCATAACTTTAACACGTTTATCGGCAGTTTGTAACGTTAAATGAATATCCCTGATAAAATAAATTATTATAAAATAAAACTTAACAGTTTGGAGTGAATGAACTCGTTTCACTTGAAAGATATAGCCTTAAATGAGGCCTTGAGTGCCAGAGTAGCCTAACTCACATTCAAAAAAATAAAAATTTTGACAGTTTAAAATATATTACTAGCCTCGAAGCGGTAATAGCAATCTAATATCAGAGTAGGTCCACTGAACCTTTCAGTAAAATACCGTATATATTACTTATAAGTGCTTAATTCTACTACTATAGCCGCTAGCTCCTCTGGCCGAATGTTGCAAGGAGCGGTGGGTTATGTACAAGGTAGCTTTATTAACCGACTTCAAAATGGGATGAGGTTATCAATTCGTCGGAATATTTATTTTTTATGTATGTTACCGCATAATTTTGAACCGATTTCGAATTTTTTTTTTGGAAAGGTGGTATCTCAAAGTTGGTCACATACTAATTGCCCTAAATTTGTATATGAGAATTGAAGTTGGTTGTGTTTTTTACTTAAAAATTACTTATTTTTCAAAAGCCTTTGCTGATATGTGTTCCGCATTGAAGACCCCCAAAAATGGTTGCGTGCAAGATTGCGCGCCGAAAAAGACAACCTCCTCACTCCAACTTACTTATGAAAAGTGCTGGTTTTGTTGTTGGTATTGTTTTAGGGACACTACTAAGCCCTACCTAAATCGGTTAGTCCACCAATCGTTGTCGTTACGCTGAACCAACGGTAGGCGCAGGAAAGGTACGTTTTCGACGAGGACGAACCAAAGAAAGAATGCTCTTAGCTGAGTGGATTTAAATGGACAGATGAAAAGGTGGCTGATGTCGTGGAACTAATATTCCCATGTCAGACATTTATTTATTGAAGTTATTCATAGGATGAAAGACTTTTAAGGGGATAAAGGACTCTCTGTGAATGCCGTTTATGGCTTGTTAATACGCCATCGGGTCCAGTGATTGAGTGACGTGAAGAACAAACGTTCTCAAAAAGAACAGAATGTAAAAGTATCGAAAACGTTTTCAAGAAAGATGAAATAAGAACAAACTCCTCGGGAACGTTCTGCTAGAGAACAAAACCAGAACAAAAGTTTTGAGAACTAAACGTTAAGAATGAGAGGGAAGTCTGCGTGTTGAGATGAAAAATCGTTTCAGAGAGAACCATGATTGTTAATTCTAAGATAGAGGAAATCTGGATCTATCAACTTCCAGATCGCGTATCATTAGGGTAAACTGTTCTTTTATGGAACAAGTTTTAATTTTCAGTGCAAGAAAGGTTCGTGTCATAAGTCTTTCGTTCACCTTATCGCATAATTATCTTTCAGTTCTTTTTTTTGTTCTCGCTTCCGTTCTTCGCGAATAGTTCAGATAAGATTTGTTCTCGTTTTGCTCTCTCTCCTTAGACTCTTCTTCCCATTTAGTTTCTTTGCCATAACGTTCTAGAGTCTTTTGGTCGCATTTTGTTCTCTTAGAAATGTTCCTGAAAGTATTGTTCGCATTTTGTACTCTTTGGGAACGTTCCACAGGGTTTTGCTCTAATATAACTCCCATTGAGAACGTTCTCAACTGTTCTTGTTCTCATTTTGGTTTTGGTTTTGGAGCATTCTTGGGAACAAAAATTCCGGAACGACATTTAGTTTGTATCATACCTTTTGTTCTCGTTCCCTGATACGAAGTACGCAAAATTTGTATCGCTAAAATTCTCCAAACGAAAAGCAGTGGGGCCTAAAAGTATACAACACGGAAGAGTAACATATTGAATGTGCAAACAGCCAAATCTGGCAGTATGGGGGTTCATGTAACTAGATATTGGGTGTTGTTAGGGGCGCCTGCTATTCTTTTGAAGATCTTTGGCAATCGAAATAAGCGATAGCAAATTTTAGAATCCGGTTGCTGGTGTCATATTGCAATCCAATGTTGCACATTTTTAGGCGCACCTCTTACTTATTTAGGCAATTTAAGCGATTTAGGTTTAGCTGGTGATTTCTATGCTCCTGTTGCTGATATGGAACACGTATAAATTTTCTCTTGGGTAATAAAAATGAACGAGTTTTGCTTATATGAATTATCAATTGAACTACATGGTGCAAATGATTTTCTCAACAGAAAAAGTACTAATATAACCGAAATATTTCATTTCGTTATTTTTTATGATAAATTTAATATAAGAACGCAAATAAAATTGCTCTCTCTTCTTTTTATTTTACAGTTTTGTTGACAAAAAACATTGCGGAAATACAAATATTGTACGGAAAATTCTTATTTTTAAATAATCGCTAAAGAAATGCATGCATGAAAATTCCGTTATTTTAGCTTAAAAATGCGGTGAGACATTGTAGCAGACATAAAAAAAAACAACAACAAACAACACGAAATAAAACGTAAGTTATAAGCGTGGCTGCACTGCATGCAATGCGCCATTTAAAGTAAACAAAATAAGAAAAACAGCGCCTAAAAATATGCAAAGCAAACAAATATAAATACATACATGCATACAGTATAAGCAGTAAAAATTCAACTAAAGTCAAACGACGAACAAATATCAAGGCATAAAAACTAAAAAAGTAAACAAACACCAACTCTTGCTGCCATTTAATGACAAACAACAACTGCATTCAACAATGAAAACAGCGAAGCATTTTGCCAGAAAACAACTACATACATAGGCGTACATTTAACATTCGTATAGCAACCAGCAGCAAAAATTAAAGCACGCAAATAATGTCTATGCAATCAAATATATAAATGTAAGTAAATTTGCATGCAGTCAAAAAATACGCCGCCAGCGTCAGCAACTAAAAAAAATAACGCAGCAGTGAGAGAGAAAAAATTGCTATAAAAAATAGCAGCTCGCACAACAGCAACAAGCAACAAAGTACTAGTGCCGTCAGTCACTTTGTCTACTGTCGCCATAACCACATATACATACATACTTACATATCTACACACACACACACACACACCGGAGCTTAAATCGGCTACTGTTCGCTTGCGCACAATTGAAGCTCGTCCATTAAAGGGGAAAGCAGTTTTTATGGTAAGTTTCACAGGCTTTTTATAACTCTTTTGAATTTATTTTATTTTATTTTTATACCTTTCATGAGCATGAAATGGTATTATAACTTTGGTCCGATGTTTGTAAGTACCAGAACAAAAAGAGATAGACCCATTAAAATGTATACTTATATGATCAGAACGTCGAGCTGAGTTGATTTAACCATGTCCGTCTGTCCGTCTGTCCGTCTGTCTGTCTGTTTGTATGCAATCTAGTCTCTCAGTTTTCGAGATATCCGGATCAAATTTGGTAGGTGGGTGTATTTTTATAATGTATTAATCATTTGTCGGAACCGGAAGAATCGGATCACTATAACATATAGCTCCCATACAACTGATTGTTCAGATATGAGATTTTTCGTTATAACTTCTCCATTTATGCAGCTACGAACATGAAATTTTGCAGTACTTGCACCCATTATCAACAGAATACTTACAGTGAAAATTACAAAGATCGGGTCACTATAACCTATAGCTCCCATACAACTGATTGTTCAGATATAAAATTTTGCGTTATAACTCCTCCATTTATATAGCTAGGAACATGAAATTCCGCACTGTTTTCAATAATTATCAACAGAAAACTTACAGTGAAAATTAAAAAGATCGGGTAACTATAACCTATAGCTCCCATACAACGGATTGTTCAGATATAAAATTTTGCGTTATAACTCCTCCATTTATATAGCTAGGAACATGAAATTCCGCACTGTTTTCAATAATTATCAACAGAAAACTTACAGTGAAAATTAAAAAGATCGGGTAACTATAACCTATAGCTCCCATACAACTGATTGTTCAGATATGAGATTTTTCGTTATAATTCATCCATTTATGTAGCTAGGACCATGAAATTTCGCGCTGTTTTCACTCATTATCAACAGAAGACTTACAGTGAAAATAACAAAG
>NW_016164873.1:0-11559 GCF_001687245.7 Rhagoletis zephyria | reverse complement strand
AGTATATCTTCCATACCTCTGATTGTTTAGATGCGATTTTTTATATAAGTATGTAACTCCTCTATCGATGTATGCAGATGTATTCAAAAGCAGTAATCTGTCAAAGTAAAATTTGCAGATGTTCATGAAAGGTATGAAGCCTTCGGCATAGCCGAAGACAGCGCTGCTCTTACTTGTTTTAATTTCTTTTGCATTCAACCCATGCTAAGCATACTTGACTTCTTTGCGGCATTTTTGTGGCGAAAAATACTTTGCCTGCATTTTTTTTTTACTCATACCTATACCCATTTTTCTTGTGGTTACTTGTGGTGGTTTTGGTGGCACCCAGATGTAGGTACACTTTTCAGACGCTGGCTGTAATACCAATACAAGTTAATAACATTGTTTGGCAACAAAGTATGCAAAAATTGTTGCATACTGCGCGGCGTTTTTATTAAAGCCAACTGACTTTAACTTTATACGAATTAAACACTTTTTAATATTAGACGCAGCTGCACAATATTAAAGTTTAGTAGCGATTAAATTTTATTTTTTCCTTTGTCTTCATTTTTAAACTACATGGAACTTTTGAAAAGTTCCGCCCGAATAGTTTTACCAATCTCACACAAAATTTTGTGTTAATTATCAGCCTGTCGCACACTTAAAGTTTTTAGGTAAATTGACTACTGCTCCAACTTTGGGCGCACAGTTCGCGTATCCATTAAACGTGACATTTATTTTTAAGCTACATAACTAGTAAAACCAACCACACATGCACTGCCTTCTGGCAACTCTGCGCAGACATTTGCAATAGTAACGTGAAAGTATTTTCAAATTCGACTAATGTGTGCTGAACTTCGTTTATTTAACAGTGTGGTGCTATTAAGTTTTACGCCAACTATGCACATGATTGTCACATGCTGCGATATCTTCTGCATACTATTTACTTGGATATGGCAGAAACTTACTACGCCCCTCATTTGCCCAGCAAATGATTTTCTTCCACTTTTAAGTACGTATTTGGGGAATATTAAAACACAAAGCAGCTAAATTTTCGTTGGTTTTAAAGCGATAGTAAAATATTATGGGGAAAGCAGTGATGGATATTAGAGGCGAGTGTGCTACTCAATTAAATCTTTTATACGCTTGAATCATCGAAGCGAATCCAAAAGCGGGGCTGTGTGGTTTTTTTTCTCGAACTAAGACGACTACTTTAAAGGGAAGTTAGATTTCTTCCGCAATAAAATAGGCATAATCGTAGATAAGACCTCCAAGACCTTAACAGTCTTCTGGAAATGTAAACAAGTAAGAGCTAACACCTATACGATAAGACCCTTTACACTGTGCAACAATTCCAGAGTCAATCTCTGCGGCCGAATGATTTGAATGCAGGATGAAAGAGCTAGACCCATATAGGAGAACCTCCAAATCTTTTTGCAATCTTAGGTAAACTTTTTTTTAACCTTTTGAACTTTTGCCTGACCATTTTTAGAACAAAGGTGTTAAAATTCATATCGGAGCGAAAAATGTAGTTTGGGTATAGAAAGCAGAATTTCACAAGGAATAATTGTGTAGATTTTGTAGAGATTTAAACCTTAGCTCTCTTACGAAAAGATCATTTTAACCGCTTTTTTTGGAAAGTCAGAATAAAATGTCATTTAGTCGATAGCTAAAGGGTTAAAATATTCCAGAGAGTTATTCGACGGCAAAATTTCACTAGCGATGTCCTCACACAAAATCTTTATACGACGTACATGTCAGCATGTGACTACGCCTAATGAAACTTTCCGACGAATAATTTTCTAGAACATTTTAACCCGCTACCAACCTTCCAAATGCTATTTTACTCAGACTTTCCAAACTAGGGGTCAAAATGGTAATCTCTTGCGAAAGCTAATGGGTTAAAAGTTCTACAGAATTTTTCCGCGTGAAATTTTACTATATATACCCAAAGTACATATTTCGTTCCGATAAAAATTTTAAACCTTTTCCCCTCTTATTCCAAAAACACGCAGGCAAAAAATCGAATCGAGAATGTAAAAAGATTGAGAATGCTAAACCTAACCTCACGTAACGCCTTTATCCGCGGGAATACTTTTAAGTTCGCTTGTAGGTTTAAAAGATTAAGGTGCTGAGGAGGGTGGTAGAAATTGCTTTAGGCAGACTAGGTTCTACTGTCTAATCACTACTAGAAAAAAATTTACTTTAGAAGTATTATGCGAAAAATAGAAAATGCAAAGAAGGAGAACATTTTAATCAAAAAGGAGGACATTTTGTTTTTAGGCAAAAAGGAGGGCAGTCCTCCTCACCCTATCTAGACGCAGTTTTTCGTCTAGTTTGAGAAAAGTGGTTTCGAGAAAAACGCGTTTAAAGCTTTACAAGTGCTCAGCGGGTGGTCCGAAGTGCTCCCGGCAAGTCGATGGCTCAGCTATTTAAACATTTTCCTTAGATGTAGAACGCAGTCAATATTGTTACAAACAATGATATTTAGTAAAGAATTGTTTATATATGTAAAAAAATCTATTTTGCAAAAAGTTTAGAGTGAGGTTATCCTTAAGAAAGATTTTCTAAATTTTTTGATGCTGCGGGTTTTATCGGCAGTGTCGAGTAAAGGATTTTCCCCCCGTCCCGCATTTTGATGAATTTTTTAATACTTTCGCGATGCCGCTCACCCTGGCCATTTTAAAGGTAAATAGTACCGTGGCTACGATAATCTGCGACCATCTCTAATGGCTATATCTTCGAAAAAAAATGCAATTTTATACAAACATACTTTATTGCTGAAAATATCCATTTTCAGATTTAAACATACATACATATACACGTGTGTATGTATGTATTGACATCTCATAAAAACTTCAAATAAAAGTATGTATTTAATTTTCATCACTACCATAATATGGCAAATCGACTACTTATCACAACACGAAGCGCAGAACAAGTGCAAATATTAAATTAAAAATATAAAATTTTTATGTCAATACGATGGTTGGTCAGATCGCCAATTGAAGTTTTCCACTTGGCCAATGCTCTCTCACTTCACTGCAAGCACCATTACGTATATACATACAATTGCCATGAAAATCCAATGACCACCATAACGGAAGATAAAAAGGAAATAAGAACTGTAACGAACGATCGAAATTATTATGAACTTAGTGGAGAGAAAAGTAGAAAAGTCGCAGAAAAATATTGGCGTAAATGCAAAATTGTAAAACTGCGGAACTTGAAGTGAAACACTCGTCGAAGAAGTGAGCAAGAATAGAGCGAAAAAAACAACGAAATAAAAACTTGTTAAAATAAGTTTATGTTCGTCGGCGACCGGGACCCCTTGCACCGCCTCTTGGCCCTGCAATGTAATCGATTTAACTGCTCGTTCGCCTCCCATTTCCTGCTGTGGCACAGAAATCACAACGCTTACGACTGGCGAGTAGTAGGTCGTAAAAGAAAGAAAGAGGAATAACGAACTTAGTAAACTAAATTTTTATTTTCAACTGTATTTTTTTCCCACTCTTGCAGAACATTTTTTTCCGCGCTGGCACTTTTCTCAGTAAATTTGGTTAGTTTATTATTATTTTATGGCAGCTGAAAAGTATTTGTGCAAACACTAAAACCAAATACATATCTCGCATAAAGAAAGTAGCGAAAAATACACTTAACGTGGCGACAGCGCATGTAAAAATTGCATCTCAAATGGAGTAGTTTATGGTTTATATGTAGTGAAAAATAAAAATACAAATAAAAATAAAAATTAAAATAAAGAGAGGGCTGCAAGTTTATTGTTTATATAAATCCACTTGTGTAGTATAGGTGCGTTCGTTTAAAATCCCCAGCAAAAAATATCCAACAGAAAAGTTCCAGCGAAATTTAATCTGTTCTCTCATAAGAGAAAAATATTCGGAATAGTACGCGAACAAAAAATCTGCAGAAACTTACAGTTTATTGATTAAACGAATAATTACTTACTTCTTACAAGTTTAATTAGTTGCATTTTGTCATTTTTAACTTCCAAATAATTAAATTAAATTTTGGGATTTGCGTAAATTCCAACCAGCTATTTTTGATCAGCTGTTTTCCCTCAAAATTAAATGTCACTTTGCTCTCTCAATTTCCCCTACTTTGCAAGTGCAAGTGTTATCACTCCGTAGTATGGTTCTTTATCGAAAAAAATATATTCCTGTTTTTTTGATTTCGAGATCAAAAAATATTTAGAGGTCGCTCAAAAGGCTCAAAGACTTCTATGTTTATATTTTATATGGGGAAGAGTAATGTTTCGTGAAAATGGTATACAATTCTTGTAAATCAATATTTTTCAATAAGAAAGCTCCGCCTTTCTTCGCAAATATTAAAAAATGGTTAAAAAAAAAATAGGATTTTTAGTAAGGAATCTTAAGTTCATCGAACGGCCTACATATGTAGGAATCACAAGCCCAAGAGTTGCCTTGCAAGTGTCCATGCCTGTCAGTGTCATGGAGTACAAAATAAATGTCTGTTAATGAACTTATCTAAACTGATTTGAATTAATTAGATCTGATCTGATGTGGTCTAATCTTTAATAAGCTCATATCGACGCATCCAAACCATACTATGCTATGCTAAGTCTGACTAAGTCTAAGGTGACTGACTTAGCATGGTATAGTTTGGAGCAGTCGAAATAGTCTTGTGTTGCTGATATGATTTGAAATTTTCTGATCTGATGTTAGATGATCTAATGATGCGATCTGAACTGTTATGATGTGGTCTGAACTGATGTAACTAATGTAACTTGATCTGATCGAATATGGTATGATATGAACTGATCTGATTTAATTTTATCGGACCTGATTTTATTTGATCTGATCTTAGATTGACTGATATGGTATTTTCTGAACGTCATGTGCTCTTATGTTAGCTGATGTGATCTACAGTTTTCTGATCTGATATTTATTAAATTAATTCATCAGACTTTGTGATATCCTTTTAGATCAATGAATTCTTCGAAAAAAAAAGAAAAAATTAAAAAAAAAAAAACAAAATACAGGTTTTATCGAGTTTGCTGAAAGTATTGAAATATGTTTTATAAACAAAATAATCGATTTCGTGCTCCATTAGCTTCAGTTATGTCTGTATATAGACAAAAGGCAAACCTGTTTTATTAAAAAGTCCATACTATCGCTGCATAAAGTCGAATTAAGGACTGTGATGGTCAAAAAATCATCTGATCAATTTTACACTGAATTGATTTAAAACTATGTTTAGTGATTTGATTCACTCGCATATGATCTGATATGATGATATCATGCGATAATCACATCTGATAAAATTTTCAAAGAATAAAGCAAGAAAGTTATTTGGAATACTTGAGTTATTTGTAGTGGAAATGCCGAAAATCAGGAGATCTTAGCTGTTGGCATCTTTTGGCAATCAGCTAAGAGTATTTTTACTTAGAAATTTGTACGATGCTTTTAAGGGCAAATTTCATGGGATCGCTTGCAAATATGCGAAATTTTTGCCGCATGAATTGAGATAAAAAATTACGCTCTGCTTGCGCTACAACTTTTTCTCAACAATTTAGAAAAAAATGAAAATAAATATAAGAAAATGCAACTTTTTGAACGAAAGCGATTTAGGGCCGTCGTTTTCTCAAGTAAGCTGTAACTTTAAAGCTCACTTTATATTTAAAGGTTGCATTAAAATTTATGATTGTGTCTAAAGTAAACCATTTTATCATCGGTTTTGAATTGTTTTACAACGAAGAAGCATACATAGAAATAACATTATTTTTAGTCCAACCTTTAAATATGACGTGTTTAAAGTTAAGGGTTACTTCAGAAAGCGGCCCTTAATGTACGTAATTTGTAATACTTTGGCCCCTATTATGAGTTGCATTCGATTTTCGACTGTGGTCGAAAGTGCTGAGCGAACGAATTTTCATTTGGTATTATGGCGCTTATTCGATGAAGAATAGCGCCATTGTGAATTTCGCCCGTTTAGGTTGTTCACAATAGTATATTTTTCACCGCTGAAAAGCTTTGTTTACAAATCGAGCAAACTAAATAGTGTGCTTATACATATTTATGTAAATGAAGTAAAAAAGAAAGCAAGTTTATAAAAACGTAGTAAAATGAGTACAACGAGTTCTGGTTCAACGATTCGTCGGAGGATGCGAGCTAAGTAAACTGGCCAGGAGTAGCAAATGTTTAAGAGAGTTTAAGTTTATTAGTCTTTCGAATATATTTTGATATAAAATATATTTAAGAAATTTGTCTACAGATTCATTAAAAAGTTCCGGCCATCTAAAGAAGCGTTTGTGAGCCAAATCTATTTAAAATATTTTAAAACTATCAACAGCGCTACGATTTTGTTCTCAGAGATCGCGCCAACAGAGTATTGGGATTTTCTTTCNATTTTCTTTCACAAGTAAAACCAGCCTTTCGAGCTTGTGTTTAGTATTCACGATGTTAGAACTGCATGAAATTAATAAAAATTGTTTAAAATTAGTGTCTAGCCGCCAAAATGTAAGAAAACATATACAAAATCATACATTTTTCACAATTTTCTGACACTTCGCTACACCATCGAAAGCAAAATTCTGTTCGACAGAAAATTCGATACTCAACGAAAATTTCGACACGCTTGCATAGCTCATAATACGAATTTCACTTTCGATCTTCGATAGCCAGCGAAGATCGAAAATCGAATGCAGCTCATAATAAGGGCCTTTATTTTGAAATTTCCACACTTCTCAGCTGAGTTATAATTATTTAAGTGATTATCACTTTAGTAGCATTGAAAAGTATTTTCGCATAAAATAATCCCTAGCTGAGCTTTTACCAAGCTCTAAGCCAGCTGACTGCTAAATCCTGCACTAATTTCTATTTGAACAAAAGCGCCTGCTGCTGGTATGGCTGAAAATTGTATAGATAGATGCATATGTTGTAAATGATACATATACACGCGCACATCACCTACACACTGTAATAGAAATACATGCACACATCCGTTAATAGCGACTACTCGAACGGTAGCTGCGGAAAAGCTTTTCAAACGCTGCCCGGATGTATGTATATACATATGTACGCTCGTTGAAACGCGCGGAAACAAACAACTTTTCGCAATCCCAAAAATCTCTTCTTAATACTTTTGAAAATTATGAAATCAGCAACAACAAACAGACAACTGAGGTGGGCCAGCAAATACATATCTATGTATAGGTGACGGTGAAGTTGACGATTTATGTACAGAGGAAGTTTAAGGGGAAAATATATACAGCAAGGGAAGATGAGTAAGCAACAGCGCAACTCTAATATGTATATACATAAATGAAAAAGGCGTCAGTAATATCCGGCTACAGGAGTCGGTGCTCGTTTTTGCTGCTGCAGCTTAAAATAGTTTGAAGTCGCGTTAATCGTAGTTTAGCGTTGAGCACTGGAACAAATTGAATTTTGCCAACTCTAGCGTTGAATACAAGAAGAAGAATTATACATATGTAAAAATTAAATGGTTGTATGGCAATGCACTTTCATAATATAGAAACATACATACACATACGTATGTTGGTAAGGTAAAAATTAACAAGCAAGCGATAGCGGCAATCCCTCACGGATTTTAAGCGTAAATACATTTTTAGTGTTTATTATTTATTTATTTTTGTTATATTTCGTTTTGTTGGTGGCGTCAAAATTAGTAACGATTTTTGGCGATGAAAAGACGCCGCAGCACATCCCGCAGGAGGCAACTAAATGAAGGCAATATGTTTCGCTCATAGATATACAATGGCGAAAATATAATAGGGAAGAGACATTTTAGCATTTTAACGTTTCATATGTTTTTTTCTTTTGTAAAAACTATGTAAGTCAAAATTTCAAGCTTTGTACAAAAATTAGCAAAATTCGACAAGTTTCGCCAAAATTTTGAACTTTTAATTAGAAACATTCTGAGTACGCAGATTTATAGCTCATTCAATTTAATATAACTAGGCGTAAATTTTAAGTAATTTTTTTGTGGAAGGTGTTGCTCATTTTCTCCCTACAAAAAAATTTTCGATCATACTTTGTATGGAAGAAAATGCGCGAACGAAAAATTGCCAAAAATTAACGGTAAGTCTAGCTACATACCAAAATTTTACCGGCTAAAAAAGTGCATACTCAAAAAATTCAAAAAAAAAAACTGATTAAATAAAAAGTTTAATATATATTGTTATGAACATTTCGCCCATTTACTTTAAAAGTGTCATAATCCAAAAAAAATACAAGCATTGACTTAAGTACGCAGGGAATAAGCTACTTATTCTTCTAAGATGTCTAAAATTTTCATAGATGTATCCACTATCAGTAGCCCACTAGAACCAAATATCTAGGCATTTGTCTCCAAACCAAATTTGACAAGGGATGACGGAAAACCCTGTCGGAAACACAAACAACCAAAAAGAAATCTATGCATTAATTTTTACTAAGGCAGTAACTAGATATAAATTCAAAACTTGAGAGCCGTTTTTCTCGAGTTTTGGTTTTTTTGAGTTATGACAATGTTGTTGTTTGTTGAGCCATTTGTCGAAATTCGTCGAATTTTTATAAATGTTCTACAAAGTTTTAAAATTTTGATTTACATGGCTTTATTTTGGATAGTAAGCTATATTTTCCAACAAAAATAATAAACATTTTTTAAACAAAAAAAAAAAATTGCCAAAACTTGGTAAAATGTCTGTTCCCTATTTACGTTCTCGCCACCGTGTTCATGTACATGAGACGTACCAAGACAAAAATTTCGCCGTGCCCCCTAGCTTTAAACTATTTTGAAAGGTAATTTCGATTTATGTTTGTATATTTCGTCATATCTTCGGCATTTACAGTCTGGCCTCAGAAAATGATATATGGTTCGATGTTCTTGTGTCGAGCAGACATTTCTTTTGAATTCTGGGTGGCTGGGTGGTTAGAGGTTGCTACTACCACTCCATAGGTCCTGGGTTCGATTCCTAGCTCGAACAATGGTCTGTAAGTTAAAGCTCACCGAAAATCATTGAACTTTTGCTAAATAAGTGTTACAATTGTAGGTGTCACCGAAATTCGTAAAAAAAGCAAGCATAGGTTGGGTGAAAAAAAAAACATTTTTTTTCGAAATCGCCTTGCAAACTACTACCTTAATACCAAGGGGTGTATGACGAATTTTTTTGTTAGTTTGTAAGTTGGTACGGTCTAATCTACACACATATGCGAGTATGCATACAATATAAAAATGAGATTGAAAAAAGTTCTGAACTATGCGCCCTACTACATTTGTCGTTAAAAAAAGGATTCTGAGCTTTTGTATTGAAATGTTTAAAGGACTATTTTTTTTATTTTATACTCCATTGAAAAAAAAATTTTCGGTTTTTAGTTGTGGCAACAAGAAAAAATCCTCTTAACAGTTTGTTAAAAAAAGAAAAGAAGCACTACGAAAAAGTCTTTTTAAAACTCTCTCACTTTTTTAGCACTCTCTGCATAATTCATGCATGTGCCCATTTGCATACATGCCGGCTAGCCTATGCGTAATAATTTCGTCTGCGCTGTACACCCACCTTTTCAAAAAAAATAAAAATTTAATAAACACACAAAAAAAAAGTACATAGAACTTTCATATGCAAATGAGCAACGCATGCAGTTATGCCCCTACGTTTATAGCAAAGTCATGTGTCAAAGAATGAAAAAAAATTCTGTTTATAGAACTATACCTCTACATTTACATATTCGCAAACGCATAACTATTTTTAATGCTAGGGAAAATCATCTCCCTTAAGTTCACAGACCTTTTAGGTTTTTTTTTTTAATTCTTTTTTCACACTTATGACAAATTTTTTATGTGCCAAATTTGTTCGGCTTGGCGTGTAACACACTCCAACTAACCTCATTGTAGGCGGCAGGAAATAAGGATTGTACCAACATACATACTTACATATCCTCGTTTAAAGTAGAAAACCGCGTATAAAGAGAATGCAAAAATTCGTACGTGAGGTTGCCAAACGTTTACAGGAGAGAGCAAATCTAATTTTTGACACAAATATCAGTTACGAGGTTTTTCAGAACTTTTTTAAAATGAACTTAAAGAACTTGGAGCTTTACGGGAGTTAGTGCGGTACAAAATAGAGAAGAAGCTTAGCTTGCAAGGCCCAGAACACTCGTCAACCACTTAAACCATTCAAACTTGGCTCAAACATAACATGGGGCTCTTAATGGTCCATCCATAATTGATTCAATCGATTTGCCCCAGATTTTAATCAAAATGACTGACTGTCTAGTGCCTCCTTAAAACTTAGCGGGTAGATGATTTTGGGGCCACGAAATTCAAATTTAATATAATTTTGGCAACAAAACTAGCTTTTGGATAAATTGCCGTGGAAAAAATAAAGGCGAATTCATAGCAGGTGGTAGCAACAATAAAACAACAATCCCATATATTTCATCTTTGCTTTTGACTGGTTGACATCAGTACAATGTGCTAAAATTTTGAAAGACTTAGAGAATATTTATAATCTATTACGTTTGCTTAACTTAACTATTACACACCACTAGCGAAAATCGACAACCTGTAATACATACATATTTAATAGAGAAAGAAGCTCTCATATTCGTATTTCATGTGGTGGATGTGGTGAAATATTCAGAGTAAAACTTAAACAACTTAACTTAAACAACTTAATTTAACTTAATGAACTTAGAACCTAGAAAATCAAAATGAAACAAATGTCGACGTCGCACTAAGCTACGTTAAGTTTCGGCTGTTTAATTATAAGCAACATCCATTTAAGAGAATTTTTAAGTGAGAGCCTGTAAGTTACGTTAAGTTGCCATAATCAGACCATAAGTTTGAGATTAGAAAGTTTTCAAAACTTTTTAAAAATTATTTGTATCCGAGTTTGGCCGAAAATTGCAAAATATGTGCATTAGGACGGAGTAATTTGTTCAGAGCAAAATTTTCGAAGAAAGTTTATATGATATTCTACGTTAATTCTAAGCAAAAATGGCGCATAAACTATAAGCCAAAAATTAGGTTTGACCCTACCAATTTTCAAAAGGAAAAGCAATATACATACCACAATAACACGAAGAAATAATTGTGCTCAGAAAATATTATAATACCGTGATTTTTCATTTAAAAATTTGGAGGGTCAAACGCCATTTTTGGTATATAGTTTGTTCACCATTTTTCCTACGAATCGAACGTAGAATTCGAATATGTCACACACTTTTTTTCGAAATTAAACTATATACATATTATATCAAATTTGAAATCTTCGTCTCTAAAACAAACCTACATAAATATTTATACAAAAAATTTTAGCCAAAAGTCGCAACTTTCGCCAAATATTTAATGCTAGAAAAAAATCGGACGACATCATTGATAAATACATACATGTGAATATGAATTGATTTATAGCTGCGTACATATCGCTTATTAACAACATGATGACATAACGTAATACATACATCCATAATTGTCAACGTGTGCACTCACACACATTTGTAGTTTTTTGTTATTTCCAAAACAAAACAAAAACAGTGCTGAAATATTAAAACGAAATCAGGGGAAAAAAATTTAAGTGACACAATTTCATTTTAAATGTTT
>NW_016164872.1:20456-29719 GCF_001687245.7 Rhagoletis zephyria | reverse complement strand
TTATAGGACATGTCGTTGCAAGCTATTGTTGCAGAATAAACAAATAATAATAATAATAATCCATCAGGCACGGTGCATATTAGAGCGATACGATATGCGATACGATACGCGATGCGATATGCGATAAGATATGGATGCGACATCGACATGCTGAGTACGTGGAAATTGGTAGGAAGCGATAAAAAAAAACTGTGCACACTTGCACGACAGCGACACCGCTGCGATATAATATTGCATGCGTATCGCATATGCGACACGGTTTGCTGAACGAGGTGAGATTAGTATTGCGCGGTATTTGTTGCAATAAGCATGGCCGTTTCACAGGAGGAAGCATCTTCCTCAATTTTTTTTGTCGAATTAATTAACAAAACCCCATGCTTGTGGAACTATACAGAAAAAGACTACTGTAGAACAGACATGACTAGTTTGGCATGAAGAATTTTAGCTTCTGAGGTCAAGGACGCAGGTAAGTACACAATAGAATATTTTTTGAGATGGTTTATTTGCCTTTGTTTCCACATCTTTAAAAAGAAATTAAAAGAAACCAATAATTTTAAACATATTTATTTTTGATTTTGAATAGCAAAAAAGATTTGGTGTTTGTTTTACTGTTAAAGACTAACTATTTTGTTTCAAATATTTAAATAATCGGTAATCAATGTATTAAGAAACAATTAAGAAATCATCTCATTTACCATAAAAGAAGAAATCAGAAATAATAACAAATACTAAAAAATTCTGTATGTATGTAATTATTTATGATTATTCGTTGTATTTTTATATGCTTTTTTCTTGGGTGCTATTTTATTATATTTAATGAGTTTTTAAATTAAAGAAAGAAAGTACAAATTTGTCTAATACACAATGCTACAAAAAATAATGGAGTAAAAATACCTGGTAAGTAACGTCATTTTTCAGGTAGGTGAAATATCACAAACGTCAATAACGCAAAATTTGCTTTATTTCACTTTTAAATAGGAATTAATACCAATAACAAATTTTGCCTAATTCCCATTGCCTATTTATACTATTTGTAACAAAAACAGTTTAATGACAGATAGAAAAATAACTTTGTTTATTATATGTGATATAACCCATATGAAGAGAGTAATATTCACAAAATATTTTTACTTATGAAAAGTATAACAAAATATAGGGGAAACGTCGTCTTAAATAACTGCTCGGCTAATTGAACATAACGCTTTTGTATTAATTTTATCTGCATGCTTTTAAACCTGGAAAACCTTTAAATGTTTGCGGAACCATGGCGCAATAAACTGGTGAAGTAACAAAACATCTTTCTCGCTTTATTTTCTGACATTCGGCTGCCTTATTGTCAAATTTTAAAGGCAATTTTTCAAATAAGGCAGTGTCAAAATCTCCTCACTCTAATATTACTGCACATGGTATTATTCTATGATGGGTGGGTGCTTGCAATAACACCATACGCAATAATTCCCGAACAGTACTTTATGTTCCTCACATTAAACGGGTGCACCCAGTACGTTTTCCTATTATTAGCTCTTTTTTTCTTTGCTGTAGCCACCAATATGCTATAGCAATGTCTTCATCGGATGAACTCATGGTATTAACTGAAAGGCGTTTGTGTTGCTATCATGCCGCAATTGGTATCGCGTGTCGCATCGCATATCGCATCGCTCTAGTGTGCACTGCGCACATTTCATATCGCATCGCGTATCGTATCGCATATCGCATCGCATATCGTATCGCTCTAATGTGCACCGTGCCTCAAAGTTCAATGTGCTCAAAACATTAAAATTAATAAATACATTAATTAATACTGTTTTTATTAAAATTGCAAGTTTCTTCGAAAGTATTCGTCCTACATAATTTGGTAAATGGGCCGTTTTTGTGGAGAATCGAAGTAAGCACCTGAAATTTGATGGACGTGAGCGAGCCTAAGATATGGACCAAACATTTTCATCTTTCACACAGCTTGTTTTTAGAGCATAATGAACTATATTTTTGCTATTACCAATCAAACTTCCAAAAAAAGCGGTTTTTCGATCCACGCTAATACATATGTAGGCATGTGCCATCTTTTATAGTCCAACTTCCATAAATGTGAACAACATACAACAATCGATAGTGTTTAGAAAAATTCGATAGTGGCGGCAAAATGAAACCATTGATACTATCGATCGCCCCATCGATAGTTCTCCATCACTAAGCAATAGGCCGCCCTGGGGGGCGGAGGTTATAGGCACACTTTACCAGTAGAAAAGGTTTTTGTTTTTGTAGCTGTTTCGTGGTGTTTCGTGGTGAAACACGTAGGGACCAAATTTCCCCACAAGAAATTGAGCGCATGGTTGCTTTTGCATGCACGAATATTAGAAAACATTGAAAAAAGTCTGAGATAATACAATTATATTCTACTAAAAATAAACATAATAGTGTGCGCTAATTAGATAATGTGATAATCACGTTTAAAAACTCGTTTCAACTGTTATTTTTCAGAAAATAATATTGCGGATGAAATTGCTCTGAGCGGTAAACAAATTATTTAATTTTATTGGTTTGGTGTGTTTAACATTTGATTAAAGCAATTTTCTTTCTTTTCAGACTGTTAATTTCAAGCACAGCATCAGCAACGGTGATTGCAAGGAGAACTACTGCAATCCCTGCGATTTTTCCTCTTGGTAAATGCGTTCTGGTCCAAGGGTGGTCTCCCAAATCAGCCGGAAATAAGGTTAGTCATTTTCAATTTTATATCTTCGTTCGTCGACATTATAGGACATGCCGTTGCAAGCTATTGTTGCAGAACAAAACACCGTAACCACTGATGTGGTAAATATGTTTCAGCAGTACTGCCCACCGCCGTCGGTGTAATGATTTCGATAGATGAACAAACGCCATCTCCTGGGCATTCCCACAGCTTGCCAACACTAGCTATTATATCACGTGTGAATGCAACTGCGGCTAAATTTGGTTATTAACAGTGCATTAGTGCCATGTCATTGGCAAAAACACTAAGGGCTGCTGGCACATAAAGGTTGTAAAGTTTTTGGAATTGATGAACTTACTCGAAGAATGACGATGGCCGAAAACATATGATGAAACATCTTCTGGCATGCCTTTGACAATCGTTAAGTCAGACGGAGGCTTCACATACGATATTTCATACATGGCTGGAATTCGTTAGCGGACAGAGCACACATTTACAAAATATTTATCATTCTGCAGGACGTGCATGCATATTCGATTCCGATTTTATGGGTCGATTACGGAGGACAACCAATCTTCAGTTGGTTGGCCAGTGGCTGAAATGGTATTACCGATGGCAACTAGCAACCGAAAGCTGGCAACTTAGTTGCTATGTTGGCAACTGCATTTTTCTGGCTCCCGGGAAATTTTGAATGAGATACTTTATTCCCTTTTTCACATTTTTTTTAACTTGTATCACCTTGAACTTTATGAAACTTAATTATTGCTATTCATAATAAAAAACATTTTCATTTCAGTGGCGCTGTCCATCGGCAACCCAACTGAGGTTCCGTTCGAATCCATAATCGATCCATAAGTCATAATCGCACGAACTAATTAAGGCTATCATAGAATCCAACGTAGTCAGATTTTTCGTGAAATCTACGAAAATGCTATTAAGTTCGAATAGGTACGAACGCAGCGCTTGCTTTGAATACACCCGTTCATAGCAGTTCATATTCAGTGATCGCTTTTTCGTAGATTTTATGAAAAATCGGACTACAATGGATTCCGTGATAGCCACCGATATGTTTTCTTCTTTTACAAGATGTTGGAGAATCGCGGCAACACAGCCGTATACCTACTCTATGCTCTTACGCGCATATGCTAAATTTCTCGCACCTAGCTAAAGTACTTGACAAAAGCAGAAGGCATATCTTCAACATTATAACTTAAAGTAAAAAAGTTTAAGGCATGCAATAAAAGAATACAACAGAACCAAAAAAGGTTCTCAAAACTATTAAACATAAAAAATTTAACGAATAAAATTCATAATTTAAAATAAAATAAAACATCGCAATTGTTCTTATATGTACATATTTACAAAATGAATCTTAAAGAAACCTCAGTAAGTACTAAACCTATAAATGACTAATAAGAAAAATAATAAATAACAGTAATGTGAACAAGTATGTCGAGAAATCTCTAAATAGTAACGAAACTGTATCTCAATAATAACAAGTAATTTTAAGCAAAAAATACTACCGACTTCAATGCGCATTCAGGTCGTTCTGGTTACGTAGACCCAGAAAAAATAAATACGTATTCTACAGAAAAAAAAATCAAGATATATTTTTAAAGATTGTAGGTAAAAATAAATAAAGGAAAACTTGTTCGTGATATATCGACCAAGGTGTATTCATGATAAAAAAATTTAAAGGTAAAACCGCTGAGAGGCAGCCTGAACATTTTTGAAGTTCGCTAACATAACAAACATATTTTCAAATTTTTAATCTTACAAATACATTCTCATTTTCAGTCTCAAATGAAATAAAATTTCAAATTTTCATCTTCTTGCTTTTTGTTTTACTTTTATTTGGCATTTTAGTTGCTCTAAAAATTTCAATTTTATAGAATAGACAAACTTCAAAAAATAAATATATATATAAATATATATATAAATATTTGTATCATGGGTGTATTAAACAAAGTGTTATTAGGGTTGCCAACCGTACTATAATATACAGGGTGTCCCAGAAGTAGCCTGCCAAACTTGAGGAGAAGGCAGGTGGGGTGGTGAGCTCCCTGATAAGCAACAATTTTTCGGGTAAAAGTATCACCGTTTTTGAAATATTTAAATTTTTTTGAAGTTAAGAAAAATCGTGCCTTTTCATGTATTTTCTTTAACTGCATCTACTAACAAGGCTATACTTAGTAAATTTTTTATGT
Source organism: Rhagoletis zephyria (assembly GCF_001687245.7). Taxonomy (NCBI): domain Eukaryota; kingdom Metazoa; phylum Arthropoda; class Insecta; order Diptera; family Tephritidae; genus Rhagoletis; species Rhagoletis zephyria. The sequence continues at coordinate 24,826 of NW_016164872.1, read as the reverse complement.
AAAATACTTTCAGACAGTTGCTTCTCCATACTCAAATGCAATGTAGTTAAAATATATTAAGGAACCATTATAAAATTAGGACTATATTGCGATTTTTACCTTTTTGATATTTTCTCCCCAACTTTGACTATCTCTGGTGAAAAAAAAATGTACTGAGCTATAACTTTACTTTACATAAAAAATTGCTCATTTAATAGATATTTCAGAAAAGTGCCACCCTTAATATTTCGAATAGAAAAAAAGATATAGCCGCTTTTGTTGGTAAAGGACTGAGACTAGGGTTCGAACTATACTATCGATATTGAGTAAGTATCGATACTGAGGGTATAAAAATTAGTATTTTAATACTCGATACCTTATTTGGTGATTATACTCGATACTTTGCAAAGTATTCGTAGTATCGAATACTTTTTATAAAACACACTTTTTACATTTTTTCTTCCATTCCTTTTTTTGCTTATATGGATTACTATCATTCAATTTTGTCCATCACTTAAAATAAACTGAAATTGCGTGTAGTCTGTTGCATATCATAAACCAAATAAGTTAAAGTATAATGGCCTTATTCATAAAAAATAAAGTAGATTTAAAGAGCTTAATAAAATTTCATTTTTCAGTTTATAAACCTTTTTTTTACTTTTTATGAACAAGGCCATAAAACTTTACGCAAAGTTCACGAAAATGCAGAATTTTTAGAAACTTTTTGGGTATGCAGCTTTGTAACCTATTCAAATTTACGAGTAGCCTACTACCGTTGACTTTTAATTCAAGCTTGCACATTATTATACTAAAATTTAATGAAATAAAATAAAAATCAAATATTTTAAATTTCTATTGTTTTAATTTCAGGAAATAACTAGATATACGATTGAAGAATAAAATAATTTTAGTATCCCAAAAAACGTATTTTACTGAGTCCGATACTGAGTAGTATCGATAGTTTTTCCCTGATACTTTTAGAGTATCGATACCATGAGCTCGATGCCAGAATGAGTACTCAGTATCGATACCAAAAGTCTGAAATTTCGAACCCTAACTGAGACACGCTAGAATGTAGTTACCGACCAATGACATGCTAAATAGTACAAACGTACATTATTACTTGCTCCTGACATTATTTTGTGTTACTTACCGGAAATAATGAAAGTGGATTTTGTGGAACTGAGCCCTTCGAACATTGTGTTATTAATACTATGACAGAGAATACGCAGTATACGTCGCATGAATATGCGGATATTCACCTAATTTACGGTGAAGCTTGCTGTAATGCCAGAGCTGCTCAAAGACTCTATGCAGAGCGATACCCAAATCGTCGGCATCCGGGTCGTGAAGTATTCCCCCGCACCCATAGAGAAATATCTGAATGTAAGTAATTTTTACATCTTTCTAATTTGAAGCCATTCTTCTTTTAACTATTATTTTTAACGTTTTTAACTCTTTAAACGCTAGTGTTACATATATGTAACGCTCGAATTACGTGGAGTAATATTGTTGTTATTCAAATTTTTATTACATAACAAAGATTCACAAGTGTTACATATATGTTTCAGGTCATACAGACACCCCTTTAAAGAGGTCGAAACTTTTCATTATGGGTTTTTGAACATATCCTCTCTTTTAGTGTCCTCCAAAATTTGTTTCCTCTCAATTTCCTCTTTTGCTTTCGCGTTTAATGAGTTAAGGTCGCATACCTGGAAGGCGTGGCGGCGAGACAGGACGTCCTGCAACGGTAGATATTAAAGTTGTGTTAGAGGAAGTGGAACTAAGTCCATCGACTTCAGGGAGAATGATGGAAAGACGGACTGGAATACCATAAAATACAGTTCACAAAGCTTTAAAATACCATCCCTACCACATTCAACGTGTTCAGGCTCTACAAGAGAGAAATTACCTGTCGAGGGTTAGATTTTGCAGTGAAATGTTGCGATTTCATGANTTATTCAAAAATAATTCAAAACGAAGAGCATTTGCCGGAACAAATAAATGGAGCTGCTGCTGAGATAGCCCAATTGAGTTTAAGATCTCTATAAGCGTATTTTCTTAAAAGGCACCGAGCTTGTATTGGAGTAGAAGGTCGCCAATTTGAGCATATTTTATCAATGAATAAAATTGTTCTGCGAACAACTCATGTATGTTTTATTTCACGTGAACCCATCCTTCACAAAACATATTGATAGATGTAGCCCTTGTTATTGACTCTAGACCGAATCCCGGTAAGTAACATAAAATAGCATGTAATAATGTACCTTTGTACTTTTTAGCATGTCATTGGTCAGTAATAAGAGCAACTTACATTTAAATCTATTAAATACATTTTAGCGTGTCTCAGTCCTTTGCCCACAAAAGCGGCTATAACATTTTTTTTTCTATTCGAAATTCTGGGTGGCACCTGTGTTATTTATCATCTATGTAACAAGAATATGCCACAGCAAAGCGTGGTAGGGTACAGCTAGTTTAATAAATATTTCAGAAATGTGCCACTCTTACTACAGGGTGGCGCCGAATGAGCTATATGGTTTAAATGTTTTATAACTTTTTTATTTATGCGATTATTATAATTATTATTTTTTAAGTACAGTATATTATTGGGGAATTTTTTGCAATTAGCTTTGAAAACTTATATCCTGTAAGTGATGTCCATTTTCTGCTTCGCACATACGTGCTCTTTTTAGCATATTTTCCATAAGTTTTCGCAGAATTTCGGGTGTAATGGCCATGATTTCATTTCGAAAGTTGATTTGGAGTTGGAGAATGGTTCTTGGTTTGTTAACGTACTCTCTTTCATTCAAATATCCCCAAAGAAAACTGTTAAAAAGAATTCAAACCATATAGCTCATTCGGCGCCACCCAGTATTTCGAATAGAAAAAAAAGTTATAGCCGCTTTTGTGGGCCAAGGACTGAGACACGCTAAAATGTATTTAATAGATTTAAACGTAAGTTGCTCTTATTACTGACCAATGACATGCTAAAAAGTACAAAGGTACATTATTACATGCTATTTTATGTTACTTACCGGGATTCGGACTAGAGTCAATAACAAGGGCTATCTATCAATATTTTTTGTGAAGGATGGGTTCAGGTGAAATAAAACGTTGGCGACCTTCTACTCCAATACAAGCTCGGTACCTTTTAAGAAAATACGCTTATAGAGATTTTAAACTCAATTGGGCTATCTCAGCAGCAGCTCCATTTATTTGTTCCGGCAAATGCTCTTCGTTTTGAATTATTTTTGAATAAATTTTGTCCTTAAGACAGTCCCAGTAGAAAAAATCGAATGGATTCAGGTCTGGCGATCGAGCAGGCCACATGATTGGCCCGAATCGTCCAATCCATCGGCGAGGATAAGTTTCGTCTAAATGAGCTCTTACTTCACGCCCGTAGTGAGCAGGGCATCCGTCATTTTGCTGCCATAGTCTTCGCCGCAGGTTTAAGGGTACATCTTCTAAAAAAGTTGGAAGCCGTTCCTGAAGGAACTTTAAATAACTGTGGGAGTTGAGCGTTGGCGGTAGTTCCACAGGTCCCAATATCTGATAATTAAAAATACCGCACCATTAATTTATTTTGTACTGGTACTGCGAACGATCTTATCTCATTTCGTGAGGATTGTCTATCTGCCAACTGTGAAGGTTATGTAAATTAAAATAACCATCACGTTTGCATGATGATTCATCGCTTCGAATTATTTTATTAAAAATGTTGGGGTCTGAAACATGCATTCGCAACATTTCACCACAAAATTTAACCCTCGACAGGTAATCTCTCTCTTGTAGACCCTGAACACGTTGAATGTGGTAGGGATGGTATTTTAAAGCTTTGTGAACTGTATTTTGTGGTATTCCAGTCCGTCTTTCCATCATTCTCCCTGAAGTCGATGGACTTAGTTCCACTTCCTCTAACACAACTCTAATATCTATCGTTGCAGGACGTCCTGTCTCGCCGCCACGCCTTCCAGGTATGCGACCTTAAAAACGTTAAAAATAATAGTTAAAAGAAGAATGGCTTCAAATTAGAAAGATGTAAAAATTACTTACATTCAGATATATCTCTATGGGTGCGGGGGAATACTTCACGACCCGGATGCCGACGATTTGGGTATCGCTCTGCATAGAGTCTTTGAGCAGCTCTGGCATTACAGCAAGCTTCACCGTAAATTAGGTGAATATCCGCATATTCATGCGACGTATACTGCGTGTTCTCTGTCATAGTATTTATAACACAATGTTGGAAGGGCTCAATTTCACAAAATCCACTTTCATTATTTCCGGTAAGTAACACAAAATAGCAAGTAATAATGTACGTTTGTACTATTTAGCATGTCATTGGTCGGTAAGAAGACCAACTTAAATTTAAATCTATTAAATACATTCTA
>NW_016164872.1:9099-18751 GCF_001687245.7 Rhagoletis zephyria | reverse complement strand
GAGAAAAATGGGCAGTGCTGGAAAAGAGGGCGTGGCACCTCCCATACTTACTAAAATTTTCATATTGTATATCTCTTGAAATATTTGTGGTAGAGCATTGGAACTTGCTGTCGAGATAAATAAAATTAATTCCATACTCATGGGAAAAAATTGGCGGTATTGGAAAAGGTGGCGTGGCACCTCCCAAAGGCGTGGAATATTTTACCAGTTATAACTTCGGAACCATAAGTCACATAAATATAACATTTGGTATGCAGACATATCTATGTTAGGTGCTTATAGTAAGGTATATATAAATGAGTTTGTAAAAGGGGCGTAGCACTTAACATAGGCTTGGAATTTTTTGCCATAGCTTCGTAACCACAAGTCACATGACCCCTATAATTCCTTTTGGCGTGGGGTGAAACCCGCAGGTGAAAGCTAGTTTTCTATATATTTTAGTTAAAATTCTGTTCAAATTTCAAGTCATATGAAGTACGTTGTTCAGCAGCCAGCCCTCCTGATATCAATTTATATGCATACTAGCTTTTACCCGAGGGTTTCACCGCACGTCTTTTTAAAAATATGAAAAAAATTTTATGTAAATTCTAAAGGCATATCAGAGGGAATTGAAGGGGTTATGTGATTTGTGATTCCGAAGTTATGACTGATAAGAACTTCCACGCCCATGTTGTGCTACGCCCCTTTTACAAACTAATTTATATATACCTTACTATAAGCACCTACCATAGATATGTTTGCATACCAAATTTCAAGTTCATGTGCCACGCTCTCTTTTATATATACGTTACAATAAGCGCCTCCCGTAGACATGTCTTCTTACCAAATTGCAAATTCTTTCGACTTATGGTTCCGAAGTTTTAGCTGATTAAACATTTGCAGGTCTATTGGCGGTACCACGCTCCCTTGCGAAATTTACGACATATTTTCAAATAAGACCATACCTATAACCTTCCCGGGGTAAAAACAAATAAGTCTGCCAAGTTTCGTGCGATTCCGTGTCGTGGCTCAAAAGTTATAAGGTAATAAACGAACAGACATTCACATTTATATATATAGATAACAAGCTAAGCTCACAAAAAATTTCAATCGATCTGAAGAATGATGGGTTTTTTGGGCATGAGCTCTCCGTCTAGATGCTCTGTCAACACCACTTTATATACATACATACTTTACATAATCCCTAAAAGTACTACATATATACTATATGCACATTTTGGTTTGCGTTTTAAGGTTTTCGAAGCTTTCGAAAGGGGAGAAGTAATTGAAATTAATTTACATATCTATCTGGGAGAAAAAGTGTGTTTTCAATATCGCTGAATCACCAGAGCAAAAAGTACTACGTACCGATTGCATTCTGTAAAAATAACGAACTATTTTAAACTTAACTTCTGCCCCTCCGGCTGCCGAATTTTCACAAACAGCCGAAAATTCATCTCACGAGTGTCAAGTACGGAAAAAATGAATCCGCTCCGGCGCTGGGAAACTTGGTGCAGCTGATTCCAGAGTAAGAGCTCATTTCCACCACGCCTTAACTGCAGTTAATGCCTATGGGAAAAGGAAATTAAAACAGCTCTTGGTGAAAGTGGGCTATAAGTTACCCGAGTCCCACAGTTCTCAGGACGTAATGATGAGATAGAGAAAATTTTATTTGAATTTTACTAGCATGTATGAATACTAACGTTTAGGCGTAGTTTGATTAAGGCCCAAAAATGGTCGCTTCCCTAAGTTTAAAAAATCAACACCCTCATTGTTTTCAATATGCCGGTAATTTCACAACCCTCTGCGTCACGAAAGTCAAGTTTTAAGTTCTCTGCGACCGAATTTATATATCCTCGTCCTTGCAGGCNACTCTCGATAGAATTATGCAATATATAAAAGTAAACTGAAAATATTTGAATTAAATGAAATATTACATAACTGGTTCGAAACGGAAAGCGTTTGGGAAAGCTTTACAAGAGAAATTTTTTGTTAATGTTTTTACTTATCCAAATCCGGATAGTTAAAATGAAGAGAGTTTACAACATCTTATCAAACGAAGTGATCATATTATCAACGAAGATTTGGTATTCAAATTACGCACAGAAAAAAATTTATAAATAACAACTGATACAAATGAATAAATTTTAAACAGCGTAACGAAGACATAACAATATCCCATGAAATGAAATAATGAAAAATTAAAATTTTTATTACTATTCCCTTACATTAACACAGTTAACAGTTAAATTTTAATCATAAACAATTTCGTTTGGGGTCGCCATAGCCTACTAAGTATATTCCGAGTAAAGAAATTTGTAATAACAATAGATAACATTATTATGATTATTATTATTAATACTATTGCGTACTCCTATTATATGCGCAAACAGACATTCTCAAATTAAAGCTAAAGCAGAAGGGCATTTACGATCGCATGATGCAAGTGTTAACATAGTAAGAGCTGCGTGTAATTTCTGGCGTGTGCCGATGACATCGACATCATCGGTAACAAAAACCTCGAAGTCTGTTCTGCCTTTTCCAAGTTGGATAACGAACGATAACAACATCAAATAAACAGTCAGGGCATTTGCACCTTGGCACCCACGTCACTGTTGCCAGTTGTAATTTCGAGAAAGTACAGAATTTCGTTTACTTGGGAACCAGCATTAACACCGATAATAATGTCAGCATATAAATCCAACTTAGAATCATTCTAGCCCAAAAGTGCAACTTTGCAACAATGACAAAATTCGATGAGGCGGCTCTTGGAGTATTCGAAAGAAAGATCTTACGAAAGATTTACAGGTCTCTCCGCCTCGGAGACGGGGAGTATCGCAGACGATGGAACGATGAGTTGTATGAGCTTTACAACGAAATGGTCATAGTGCAGCGAATGAAAATACAGCGGCACCGTTGGCTTGGACATGCCATTCGAATGGGAACCGACGTTCCAGGTCTGAAAGTATTCAACTCGCAATCCGCTGCCCTCGCCTAGACACGTCAGGAGGCATCTATATGAACTGATGGATGAAGTCCAGAGGTTCATAAGCAGCCTCTGGACCCGTCAGCATACCGACAGGCCCTGAACGGCATTCACAGGGACTCAGTCTCGAGTTATGTAGACTCTAGACCTCACACAAACACCGGACATTGACGCGACGGAGCTCCATCTGCCTCGGGAGACAAGAACAACAATAGCCCAATTTCGCTCTGGCTACTGCAGCAGGCTGAACTCTTACCTGAGTAGGCTAAATGCGGATGTGCCGAATGAATATCCGGCATGCGGAGAGACCCCTTACGACTCGAAACATCTCTTCGCATTCCCGGAGAACCCTACAACCCTAACGGCGTTGTCCCTGTGGACCGACCCCACAGCTGCACGCTTCTTGGGGCTACCGTTAGTGGAACTAGACGACAACGACTGAGATACCAACCGATCTGGGCGGGGTTGTTGTAGGCGCAACAACAACAACAACAATTCCCATGATTTCGACCTATACACAATTTCAATTTAAAAGATTGCAATTCCCAATTCGATTGGCATTCGGAATCGCAATCAATAATGCCCAAGGTCAACCTTTGGAAAAGTGTGGTTTGGATTTAGATGCGGATTGCTTCTCAGATGTTGCATGTTCCCGTGTAGGCAAACCAGATATCCTTGATATCTATGCAGATAATGGCAAAACGACAAATATTGTGTGCACACAAGTACTTATGTATTACAAAATCAAACTTATATGCGACGTATGCTTTGTTTCGTTAATTACACAAGCCGACAGCATCTCGGACCCAGAAACCAGACTATATATTTTCGAAGGATTTTGATGCGATGACTCCGAATCTGGCCTCAGAATAGTTCTATCAGCTCTGGTTTTCGAGATATCCTAACCAAAAAGTGCAAAAAACACCGTTTTTGCCCATATTTGAGGTTATGTAGCCTTGCAGATGTTTTCTTTCACCAAAATAATAGGCTGGCATCTTTAAGTGCAAGTCTTCTTCTTTCAAATGGCGTTTTGTTTGCTCAAATATCATTTTTTTTCGCTGAGATATCGCATTTTGAAATTTTCATGTTTCTAAATTTTCCTGTACCTGCTATATCATGTCTATGTTATCTCAATCGATTTTCAGGTGTAGGAAAATTTAGAAACATGAAAATTTCAAAATGCGATATCTCAGCGAAAAAAAATGATATTTGAGCAAACAAAACGCCACTTGAAAGAAGAAGACTTGCACTTAAAGATGCCAGCCTATTATTTTGGTGAAAGAAAACATCTGCAAGGCTACATAACCTCAAATATGGGCAAAAACGGTGTTTTTTGCACTTTTTGGTTAGGATATCTCGAAAACCAGAGCTGATAGAACTATTCTGAGGCCAGATTCGGAGTCATCGCATCAAAATCCTTCGAAAATATATAGTCTGGTTTCTGGGTCCGAGATGCTGTCGGCTTGTGTAATTAACGAAACAAAGCATACGTCGCATATAAGTTTGATTTTGTAATACATAAGTACTTGTGTGCACACAATATTTGTCGTTTTGCCATTATCTGCATAGATATCAAGGATATCTGGTTTGCCTACACGGGAACATGCAACATCTGAGAAGCAATCCGCATCTAAATCCAAACCACACTTTTCCAAAGGTTGACCTTGGGCATTATTGATTGCGATTCCGAATGCCAATCGAATTGGGAATTGCAATCTTTTAAATTGAAATTGTGTATAGGTCGAAATCATGGGAATTGTTGTTGTTGTTGTTGCGCCTACAACAACCCCGCCCAGATCGGTTGGTATCTCAGTCGTTGTCGTCTAGTTCCACTAACGGTAGCCCCAAGAAGCGTGCAGCTGTGGGGTCGGTCCACAGGGACAACGCCGTTAGGGTTGTAGGGTTCTCCGGGAATGCGAAGAGATGTTTCGAGTCGTAAGGGGTCTCTCCGCATGCCGGATATTCATTCGGCACATCCGCATTTAGCCTACTCAGGTAAGAGTTCAGCCTGCTGCAGTAGCCAGAGCGAAATTGGGCTATTGTTGTTCTTGTCTCCCGAGGCAGATGGAGCTCCGTCGCGTCAATGTCCGGTGTTTGTGTGAGGTCTAGAGTCTACATAACTCGAGACTGAGTCCCTGTGAATGCCGTTCAGGGCCTGTCGGTATGCTGACGGGTCCAGAGGCTGCTTATGAACCTCTGGACTTCATCCATCAGTTCATATAGATGCCTCCTGACGTGTCTAGGCGAGGGCAGCGGATTGCGAGTTGAATACTTTCAGACCTGGAACGTCGGTTCCCATTCGAATGGCATGTCCAAGCCAACGGTGCCGCTGTATTTTCATTCGCTGCACTATGACCATTTCGTTGTAAAGCTCATACAACTCATCGTTCCATCGTCTGCGATACTCCCCGTCTCCGAGGCGGAGAGACCTGTAAATCTTTCGTAAGATCTTTCTTTCGAATACTCCAAGAGCCGCCTCATCGAATTTTGTCATTGTTGCAAAGTTGCACTTTTGGGCTAGAATGATTCTAAGTTGGATTTATATGCTGACATTATTATCGGTGTTAATGCTGGTTCCCAAGTAAACGAAATTCTGTACTTTCTCGAAATTACAACTGGCAACAGTGACGTGGGTGCCAAGGTGCAAATGCCCTGACTGTTTATTTGATGTTGTTATCGTTCGTTATCCAACTTGGAAAAGGCAGAACAGACTTCGAGGTTTTTGTTACCGATGATGTCGATGTCATCGGCACACGCCAGAAATTACACGCAGCTCTTACTATGTTAACACTTGCATCATGCGATCGTAAATGCCCTTCTGCTTTAGCTTTAATTTGAGAATGTCTGTTTGCGCATATAATAGGAGTACGCAATAGTATTAATAATAATAATCATAATAATGTTATCTATTGTTATTAAAAATTTCTTTACTCGGAATATACTTAGTAGGCTATGGCGACCCCAAACGAAATTGTTTATGATTAAAATTTAACTGTTAACTGTGTTAATGTAAGGGAATAGTAATAAAAATTTTAATTTTTCATTATTTCATTTCATGGGATATTGTTATGTCTTCGTTACGCTGTTTAAAATTTATTCATTTGTATCAGTTGTTATTTATAAATTTTTTTCTGTGCGTAATTTGAATACCAAATCTTCGTTGATAATATGATCACTTCGTTTGATAAGATGTTGTAAACTCTCTTCATTTTAACTATCCGGATTTGGATAAGTAAAAACATTAACAAAAAATTTCTCTTGTAAAGCTTTCCCAAACGCTTTCCGTTTCGAACCAGTTATGTAATATTTCATTTAATTCAAATATTTTCAGTTTACTTTTATATATTGCATAATTCTATCGAGAGTATTTCTAAATCAAGATTCATTAAATACCTTTCGTTTGGTACTCATATTGTAACATTTCATTTATTTTATCAATTTAATGGAGTTTTATTTTCAAACAGGTGGCAAACCTCTTCAAACATATTTTTGACCGTAAGTCTTTAGCTCTTTAGTTTGATACTTTTTAAACGTCTTTAAGTTGATACCTTTATTGTAATAAGTCATTTATTTTATCAATTAAATTGAGTTAAATTTTCAAACAGCGGGCAACCCTCTTCCTACATATTTTCGACTGCAAGCCTCCTCAAAAATCTAAAGTTTATTACCCACATTGCAATTTTTCAATTATTTTATTAATTTAACTGAGCTAAAATTTTCAAATGGCAGCCCTCCTCAAAAATATTTCCTACAGTCTGTTTGTTAAACTTCTTTAATTTGATACCCTTATTGTAATAAGCTATTTATTTTATCAATTAAATTGAGTTAAATTTTCAAACAGGTGGCAACCCTCTTCAAACATATTTTCGGCTGTAAGCCTTCTTAAAACTCTTTAGTTTACACCCACATGGCAATATTTTATTTGCTTTATCAATTTAACTGAGTTAAAATTTTCAAATAGGTGGCAACCCTTCTCAAAGGCATTTCCAGCAGTTATCTTTCTTAACCCTTATTGCAACACATTGCAACATTTCATTATTTTATTAATTTTACTGAGTTAAAATTTTCAAATAGGTGGCAACCCTCATCAAAAATATTTCCAACAGTAATCTTTCTTAAACCTCTTTAATTTGATACCCATATTGTAATAATTCATTTATTTTATCAACATAATTGGCTTTAAAAATTTTCAAATAGGTGGCAACCCTCCAATTTTTTGCGATATCATTGGTTCTGGTATTATACCGAACAATACAAAAAAAATTTTTGAAATCGGTTCAGCCGTTCTCGAGTTTTGACGACCGTGACATACGAACACAACATTTTTGTATATACAGATGAGCAATTTTTTATGTAATGTAAAGTTATAGCTCAGTACATTTTTTTCACCAGAGATAGTCAAAGTTGGGGAACAAAATATCAAAAAGTTAAAAATCCCAAAATAGTCCTAATTTAATAATGCTTCCTTAATATATTTGGGGTATTCTCGAAGTTTTGCACGATGCACGGATTGCACGAAATGCAAAAATACTATTCCAAATTTCGAAGAGTACGAGAGCACCCCATTGCAAAGTGGTAGCATGCATGGGTAGCAAGCACCGAAATTATGTATCAAATACAATAACAAGAGACAGCACAAAAAAAAAAAGGGAGCGAAATGAGAGGAATGAGAGAAATATGTGGCAATTCCAACAATAAAACAACTAGCACAGGGTCGCATTTATCTTGCTATGCTATTTTGCAAAATATATACATGGGTTTCGACGTTGCATATTTTGCAGCGATAGGAAATGTTGTTTCCCATGTATTTTGTTGTTGTGTGTTTGCAAGCTATGCAATCCATACAATCCGTGCTACGTGCAATGGCTTTGCAAGATTTGGAGAATACCCCTATTGTAACTACATTGCATTTGAGTATGGAGAAGCAACTATCTGAAAGTATTTTACATAAAAAATTTACTAAGTATAGCCTTGTTTGTAGATGCAGTTAAGGAAAATACATGAAAAGGCACGATTTTTCTTTAATTCAAAAAAATTTTAATATTTCAAAAACGGTGACACTTTTAGCTGAAAAAATTGTTGCTTATCAGGGAGCTCACCCCCCACCTACCTCCTCCCAAAGTTTGGCAGATTACTTCTGGGACACCCTGTATAGTATTGTACTATTTTTTGGGTCTGCGTACTATACACTGTTGAAAAAAAATATAGTATGCAAAAATACAATATTTCTTCAATTATGAAACAAAGGGTCCACAGATCAAAAATGGCAACATTTTTATAAATACTTCGAAAGATTTACCAAATTTCCTTAAAATTATTTCACTTATGCTCTCTATTCCTGCAACATCAGCATTCACAGAAAGAGTTTTCTATTAAGATTTTGAAATGGTAAGATGAGAGAAATAAAGCGAATAGCTCACTCATAAAAAATGAACTTTTAATTTATATTAATTTAAATATTAATAGCGATAAAGCATATGATACTTTCAAAGAAATATATTTTTGTATAGAGGAAATGCATAAGAAAGTAAAAAGATGTACACTTAAAAAGCATTTTTACTTTTTCTAAATAAAAAATACTATATGTATCTGAAGTGTACTATATTTTTTCAGATTTTTTGAAAAAGTACTATAAATTTCTGAGAGAATGTTGGCAACCCTAGGTGTTGTTGACAACTCAGTGCGATTCTCTTTTAAGGTACTATTATGTCAAAAAAATATAAACAAACGATTCAAAATTCATACACATTTTTTTCAATTTGGCTTTATAGGATGGGTCTTCTGAGAGCAATGTCAAATTCAATCACACTTTGCTAAATACATTTTGATCTCTACCAAATAATATACTTCCTCTGTGAATAATTTTTGAAGTGTTCCGAAATTCGCTCCGAGTGCGTTCACTGTTGATCATTTGATTTAAATAGTTTGTCAAAGAATTAATGCTACAGTTTGATCGGAGTTAATATATTTTTCAGTAATTAATCATATTATATTAAAGCAAAAGCTTATGAGAAATTGTTTAGTCTTAATACGCATAGTTTGTTTCTCAAGCATTCAGTACTATAATTTGATCGGAGTTTATATATTCTTCAGTAATTGATCCCATTTTATTAAAATATAAACCTATAATAGGGTAAAAATTTTGAAATTATTTAGTTTAACGGGCATAGTCTGCTAGAGACAATTGAAGAAAACCGCAATTACTCGTGAAAACATACATTGAAAGCAATGTAGATGAAGGTAATAAGTATTATTGTTAAAATTAGATCCATATAAATAACATTTTACACCAGTTATTTGAAGTAAATCGGAATATATTTTTGCTATAACATAGTTTTCATATAACTTCAAAAGTACATATTTCATCACAAATATTTTTAAGATCACTTAGAATTGTAAAAAGAGCGCTAATTAGTTGTACTGAAGTATAAAATATTTTATCACGTTCATGTTTACTTATAAACCGCCATAACAATATTTCTCTCGCCATTTCATCGATGTTAAAATGTTTCACCACGTTATTTTGCTGCACAGCACCCTGAATGCGGCAAAACAGTTGCTCGAAACCCTTAAGTCCTTTATGGGGAACAGCCACAAAAACAAAAACCTTTTCTACTGGTATACTATGGTTATAGGCCACAATGGTCCGGTAAGCGAAAACTGACCCCCCCCCCCCCCCCCCCCCCC
>NW_016164872.1:0-6189 GCF_001687245.7 Rhagoletis zephyria | reverse complement strand
ACCGGAGGATGCAGTATGAACTGCCGGCTAAAATAGCTCGCGCATCGCTCCGGGTCCGACGAAGCATGGTCGCCGAAGGAAATTTCGACTCTGTCGTCGTGCTTCGTCGGATTAGACAATGACCTCACGGTTGACCAAAGCTTGCTCACACCGGAGGTGAAATTGCAGGTCTTCAGGTGCTCCTCCCACTTCTTCCGCTTATGTTNTACAAGTTGCCGAATCTCCGCGTTGAGATCCCTGATACGGGGATCTCCGGGATCGGCCTGACGAAGGCTATCACGCTCATCAGCTAGAACAGCCGCTTCGGCAGGGAAGTTTGGACGTGGGTCCGATATACGTCCTGCCGGTATGAAGCGAGCTGCAGCAGCAGTGATAGCCCTGCGGAACTTACGTTCACCGAGATGGACGTCGGTTGGTGTGGGGAGCGCTGCGAAGGTGTTTTCGGTAAACTCCGCTTGGAACCATCTGTATATATGGCTCAGGTCTGTGGTCCTTTCCCACTCGTTCCTCTCTGGGATTCTTGTGGGGAATTTGTGGTCTAAACAGAGTAAAGGAGTGGTATAATCTATCTGTCGTAGATTATCCGGTCGAGTTTCAAGTACTTTTGCGTGTCCGAATCTGAGGTCTCTCCATGGCTAGATTGTATTTAACATGGCCGCACTGCAGCCGGTCCGAAATTTGCTGTAGAGATCCACAGGTGGAAGATTTAAGATTATTTCCAGGGATTTGGTGGGTATAGTTGCCAGTGGTCCGTGATGAGCATGGCAGCCGTCCTCTGCACACGTTCTACCTTGGCTCTGGATAAGATGTTGTTTAGCGCAGACCACCATACAGCGACCCGGTAGAATAGGATGGGTGTTATCACAGCTGTGTACACTCAGTGTACTATATGTGGTTTTATTCCTCATTTTTTTACTATAGCCGTCTTGCAGGCATACAGGGCGGTATTGGCCTTTCTGGAGCGGTCTTCAATGTTTCGCTTCCAGTCCAGTTTCTTGTCTAGAACAACTCCGAGGTATTTCACCTCGGTTGAGAGAGTAAGTGCCACCACTTTTGGGGTGGGAGGTTTAAATAAGGGAGTTTTATCTCCCAGTTCTGATAGAATGGTTCTCTCCGGGGGTGTATTCCTTTAAGGCCAATCCTTTTTCAATCGTCGAAACGATTTCGCGGAATGCCGTCTGCACGGATTTTATCTTGTATTTTTAATATGCATGCTGATTCGAGGAGAGGTTGTCAGTTTTTATAATCCGTCGAATATATTCATTGATGAGCCTCTCTAGAGTTTTAAGAAAGAATAAAGTGAGGCTTATAGGCATGAAATCCTTCGATTTCACATGAGCCTGCCTTGCCTCCTTTTGGTAGGAATACAACCCTCGCCTTTGCCCACTCGTGTGGTGTGTTAGTCTGGGTTGGGCAGGCTGTAAAAATCTGAGAAAGCAGGGGGCACAGTATGTCCTTAACTTCCTGTAGTTCAGCGGGAAAGATTCCGTTAAGGCCCGGAGATTTGTAGGGCTGAAAGCCCATTGCACCCTCTCTTCACTTACGACGTCCCTAACCGTATCACCCAGAGACAAGTAGGTCCTAGGACTGGGCGAAAAGCCGGAGGTGTCGTCCGAGTAGGAAGTAGGACCTCCAGCATTTCGTTACATGGTGTTGTCCAATCACCGTTAGGCTTCTGGATAGAGTTCTTACTTGAAGAGGCTTTCGAGAGTACTTTTCTCAGCCTTCCTTCAGAGTTCTCTTCTATGTGGTCGCAGAAGTTTTGCCAAGATTCGCGTTTCGCCCTCTTTATTGCATTCTTGAAAACGTTGAATTCGTGTTCGTAGGATTGTCGAAGACCTGCTCGCTTAAATCTCAGGATTCCACCACTGGGGTTTCTTTTTGCCCTTCGTGCGGGTGCTTGGGCAGAAGGCTTTCAAAGCTGCATTACAGGCATTTGTCCCAAAGTTCACTGCTTCATCAATTTTTGACGATGGGTCCAGCTCACCGAAATAAAAAACCATTGTATTAGAGATAAGCAGGTCTCATCGTGAGCTGCGTATGTGTGTAGAGAGGCCGACAGCGTATTTTTATACTTTGCCCAGTCGGTTCGCTTCTTGTTCCAGTATGCTGTTAAAGGAGCAGGATCAAAAACGAGCTTAAAATTAATGTAGTGGTCAGAAAAAGAGTGTTCTGTGGACACCTGCCAGTCCCTTATCGGATCAGACGAACCGCTCGAAACAATGGTGATGTCCAGCACTTCCCTTCTAACAGAGGTCACAAAAGTGGGGTCGCGCCCGCGGTGACATACAGTAAGATTATACTAAAGAATAAAGCCAAGCAAACACACCTGGGGAGTTGGTGTCGCTTGAGCCCCAGATCGTGTTATGCGAATTAGAATCAGCCCCTATTATGACCGGGAGTTTCCTCAACAACCGTTCCCACGACAGTCGGGTCTACGTAACCGGAACGACCCAGATTTATATCTGGCCAAGGACTGTCACTCCAGCAACACTCCCCAAAAAGTCTTTGGGGAATTTGTATGCTGCTACAACAACCGGGAGTTTCCTGCTATATTCCTTCCTCACAGCTTCGTCCTGTCTATAGGGTGGAAAAACATGGCTGTCTTGGGCCATGTATGTTGCTGCCAGCCAGATCACGCTCTCCTTCAGTTGGACGCTGATGCAGACAGCGGCCTCGACGCTGTATTGGGAGAG
The DNA here is from genome assembly GCF_001687245.7 of Rhagoletis zephyria. Lineage (NCBI taxonomy): Eukaryota > Metazoa > Arthropoda > Insecta > Diptera > Tephritidae > Rhagoletis > Rhagoletis zephyria. The sequence goes on along the minus strand of NW_016164872.1, from coordinate 3,493 downwards.
TAAAGAATATGAATATAGTTTTTTTAATTAGAATGCAAGCTCTGATCGTACCTGCTACTGGAGCAGTTACAACCTGGTAGGCATCAGAGTTCAGTCCGCAAACCTTGTTTCTAACGATCGAAGGCTCTTGGACCAGAATCAAGTCCTCAGCTTTATCACTGAGGCGAAGAAGAAGGGCAGCCAAGGCTGCCTTGGAATGGTCCAGTCGTTATGCTCCTCCTCCTGTTCGGAGATCAGAAGCTGGTCCCACCGGCTGTATACCGACCTTACGTAGGCAGATACTGAGCCCGTATCTCTCTCAGTATCTGACGCGGTATCGGGTAAACCCGTTGGTAAGTTCCCAGGTCCACTCGTGGTGTTTCCTGTGGACCCCTCGCTGTCTGCCACCGATGCCGACTCGAGTTGTCGGGAGGGGCGGGTCCGCTCGAGGCGTTGCCCGTGTCCTCCCCTTGTTGTTCCGTTGTCCGGTGGATTTTTACCGTGATGGAGTAGAAGCCGTAGCTTATTACTCCACCACAACCCTCGAGAACTGGGACGGCAGCATCGTTGATGGCAAAGCCAACAAAACGGTGCTTCCCGTTGGTCTCGCCAACTCGGACTATCCTCCAATTACTTGTGGGCAGTCTGGATAAAATCCAGAATCTCCTCCGGCTTTGATGGTTCACCTGGGACCCAGGCCCAGGCTCACGGCCTGTTAGGGATTTGATCCCTACGAACTGCAACTAAGTCTGCCCCGGGCCACAGCTGTCCAACCGTGGAGATCGCTTCCTTGTAGAGGTGGACCGCGCGCGTTCATCTGCACGACACCAGCTTAACCCTCCGCCCGACACTCGGTTCCAGGCAGACCTTTTTAGTTTTCAATTGTAAATAAAGTATATGTATATTTTAGCTATCGACTTGCGCGTCCAGGTACCTTCCTAAAATTTTGTTAGCTATCGAATGATGAAAAAGTTCTATAATGAAATGTTTTTAAGTAGGTTGTTATAAGCATATCTTGAAATATCTACCTCGCTTGGGATTCAAAAACAAAAGATTCACTGCAAGGTAAATTGTACACGGGAAGAGGCGAAGGCGAATAGCGCGAAGTGAAACAATGTGAGAATGTTTTGCTACAATTTGCAAACCGATATAGTAATAGTGGTCGAACATTTGTTGCCGACAATTCTTCACCACATTGGAGGAGCTAAGAGACTCGCCGCCAGCGGTCTTGCATTCGTCGGCACCATTCGATCTAATAAAAAGTGCCTTCCTGCTGAAACTAAAAAACATCCTACTCGTCCTGTGCTTTCGTCTCTTTTTGGTTTTCATGAAAATTTGGTGTCGCTTTGTAGCTACGTTCCAAAAAAGAACAAAGCTGTGAAATTACTTTCCAGCGTCCATTATAGAAAAAATTGTGAAGGCGAAGCAATGAAACCAGAAGCGATTTTTTTGCTGATGTCGATTGCATGGACCAGATGGTAACTCATTACACGTCGAAACGGCCAACTAGACGATGGACTTTCGCTTTCTTTTGCAACATGCTAGATGTTAAGGCTTTGGCTGCTTACTGTATTTGCAAAAAAGTAGATGGTCTCACGAGAAATGACGCGCGACGAAAATTTTTGACTACGCTATCCACCACATTGGTTCTGGCAAACAGCGTAAACCGAATGAACAATGTTCACATCATTTCGCAGTTCAGCACTCGTTTGGCTTTTGAATCGTATTTTGGTAGATCAATCAATCTTCCAGGAAACACGTTGACAATTCATAAAGCTGGAGCTGATCCACTCGCTGGCAAGAGAACTGCAGACTTTGTTTGCAAGGAAAAGATAAGCGGTGCCGAAATCTCGCTTTTTTGTTCAATGTGTTCAAATCCAGTGTGTCAACAGCATTCAAAAATCGCATATACATTAGACTGCATCGCTCCCCATACAAAGAAAAATCGGTACTATTTTTCCATTAGAATAATAAAATCTATTATATTTTAAGACGTCCACCAAAATATTTCCGAAAAATATTAAGATTTAAGTAAGCTGGACCGATTTGAAAATACCTCCAAAACTGGAGTTTTTTATGAATAAAAAGGGTTTCTTAAAGATTTTTTTTTAGAAAATCCCCTCAAATGACAAACCGGTTTAAGCTTAAAATATTTGCATAAAAATATTTAAAAAAAATTTAAAAAAAAATTTGAACATAATCGTAATGATGAGAATTTTGATGCTGTTTTTTAGCTTTTTTCAAAGATTGGTATGGGAAAAACTTGAATAACTGAACCTAAACTCTTCCGATTTAGACTTAAAAGGTGTCATTGGAAAGGTATTTTCTTACCCTTTTTATTTCTTTGCTAATAAACTCATTCAAAGGATGGAAGAGAAATGTAGGATGAACGAACGTCATTTAAAGTTGAATTAAGATGTGTTGGTATTCGAAAAAACAAGATGGGACACGAATGACGTTTTTTTGGCCAGAAATAAAAACAGTATGAAAATACCTTTCTACTGAGATTCCATAAGTCTAAATCAGAACATTTTTGGCCCAGTTATTCAAGTTTTTCGTAAACCAATCTTTGAAAAAAGTAAAAAACAGCATCAAAAATCTCATTCTTACGATTCCGTTGAAAAGATTTTCAAATATTTTTATGCAGATTTTTTAAGCTTACTCTGTTTTGTCATCTGAGGGGACTTTTTTCAAAAAGTTCTTTAAGAAACTATTTTTATTCATAAAAAACTCCATTTTTGGAGGTATTTTTAAATCGGTCCAGCTCACTTAAATCTTAATATTTTTCCGAAATATTTTAGCGGACGTCTTAAAATATTATAAATTTTTTAATCCTGGCGGAAAACCCGCAACTTTTTTTGGTGATGCAGTCTAATATACATGTTTCAGCTGCGTACCTACCAACCCATAAAAGGACTCGTTCGATATTTCATAATAAAACTCAATGAAATTCCATTTCGTTTCTTCAAATGACAATGATATTATTTGAAATACTAAAGAAAACGTTTTTTTCAAACCAAAATACGTTTTAGATTTTTATTTTTTTTTTTTGTCAGTAAGGTAAGAAATAAAAAATATATATCTGATTGATAAAATGCGAAAAAACGAGTTTTATTTTCATAAAATGTATATAAATACATAGGGGTCCAGCCAGGCACCATGTGTCAGTTGAAAGGTACATGGACCATGTGTCAGACGGAGGGTTAACCCGCCCCTGATACCACCCAGCATCACGGACGACTGGAGCAGGGCNCCTGATACCACCCAGCATCACGGACGACTGGTGCAGGGCCGGGATACTACTGGAGTATCCCTTTATACACCCTGCATAGACCCATAAGTACGGACTTCCAATTGTCCGTGCTAATGTGGCTGTCCGGATGGCCGTCGTCCAACACCGCCAGCTTGATGTGCTTTTAGGCGGCTTCGATGAATGGCTTCGTGGTGGATACGGCCACGGTTAGAAGGAGAGGAAGTCCTATGCTTTTTGGATCTACTTGCGGTGTCGTCCTGA
>NW_016164870.1:0-29723 GCF_001687245.7 Rhagoletis zephyria | reverse complement strand
TTTCACTCTACGTTTCGTTAAGTTCAGCTAAGTTGCCATAATCAGGCTTCTAAGAGACTAGTCAAAGCTTAAGCTCAAAGGAACTGCTTCGAACACTCTGGAGAGACAGAAGACATTGTCCGAGGCTGACGGAAAAGCCGAAGTGACAATAAACCAAATAAACAACAAGTGTGAGGCCCAAGCAATCATGCTCGAAAGGGTAATAAATTGAGCTTCTACTCGCATGCAAAACAGATGCAAATGTAAACACATACACCCAGGCACTCGCACACGCACCCACACTCGCATTGCGTAAAATTACTTACTTACTTGTCCTTTCTCGATTCGGGAATAAGTCCGAGATAGTGCAATAACATACAAAATTTCCAGAAAGAATGTCAGCAGCCGAGCAGCATTCTAAATTGGAACACGCCGAGCGACATTTATTCACACATTCATACATACTTTGCTGCAAAGGATGTGAGTCCGTGCATTTATGTACATGTATGTATATATACATATGTATGTATACCTACTTATGTATACATACAAAGAAGACGCATGTTGATGGCCTAATATTGCTGCCGATGGCTGTTTGGCTTGTCGCACATTCTTTCGTAGCTCTCATTTTTGTTGGCAACATCAATCAAAATCAAAACCGAAAGCACTTTTGACATTAATTTATTCAAAAGGACACGCACATACAATAACAACACACCCACTCGATACAAACCAGCTAAAAGCTGCGAAGTTATACACACATACATACATCCGTAAGTAAATCTGGCTGCGTAGATGGTCTCTAGTACGAGTAAGTATGTCCTGCATGCGCTACCAGACACTCCTTTGTAGTCACGCAAAACGATTTACGAGGAAGTGTTGATCATTCCTACATCTGCGTGTTTGTATGCAGCGTATTTTGGTATGAACATTAGGGTGGTCCAAAAAGAGTGAAGTATCGAAAAAAATTATACCCCTACATTTTTATTTTGAAATCAAAATATATTTAGAGGTCGCTCAAAGAGCTCAAAGTTTTCCCTGTAATTTATATGGCGAAAAAAACTTTTCTACGAAAAGTGTTTGTTTTCCATATAAAATACATGGAAAACTTTGACGCTATCAGTGGCCTCTAAAGATTTTTGATTTCAAAATAAAAAAATATGGGTATATTTTTTTCGGTATAGAAGAGTCCTAGGGGGTGAGGGCACGAAAATTCCGATTTTACTTTTTCACATGTATTTTTGGAGCACCCTAGTGAACGTACATATATGTATGTAAGTATGTTACTGTCCAATTTGCTTATGTATGCATAACCTAATGGCGGTGTCATTTTGCAGTGGTCAGTGATTTGCAGTGGCGCTTTAATAAATGAACCAAAAGCTGCTAAATGCAGTGAATCACACTTGCAACCGCTTTGCCATCCACAGACACATAGCCTGTGAAACACAATCACTCGCTGAAACGAGATGCGCATATGCGCTTAGGCAAAGTCAATAGGCAATCTTCATTAAATGCGCCCGAAATTGTTTGGTATCTTATTGACTTTTTAGCATTTTCAAATTACGAAAAAAAAACCGGTTTTATTTTACATATATTATTTAGACTACAATAGCTCTGATCCAATACTTTTCGTGTAAAATCCTGTAAAAATATCAAACAGCAAAATTACTCTCTGAAGTGAGAGTAAAAAGTGAGTAACAACAAAAAGTGCAGGAACAAAAAAAAAGCATTTTTCCTGTAAACTAGTGATCGCTTGACACTTTTCATGATTTTACCAGAAGAAAAAGTTCGGTTACAATCATGCAACTTCATTCTCTACACAACTCTCCAAAAATCGCTCTCACTTACAGGATTTTGGAGTTATTCGGAGTATGGGATCATTTTTCCTGTAACTGCCTGCAAGTTCGTGTTAAAACCTGTAGGATCATGGAGTACTGGATCAGAGCTATTATGACACTAAAATAGGTAGAGCTTTAATTTAGAAATATTTGGATTACAAGTAAAACAGAAAAATTCATGTTTTATGGAGTTCACCAATCTTAACAGGATTTTATCGCTAAAACAACAGTAATTTGTCGAAAAAACTCGAGCATGTGGAACCGACTGTCTTGGGAATGAGAAGACACCACCCTCTGAATCAGAACGACTATACAAATGAGACGTTTATTTTTAAAGTAGCATAAGTCACTTCGTACGCCTTGTGCTTAAATGAACGACTACTTGTAAGTAACCGAATGCATCTGAGTTGGAGCACCTCAACTGTGTCAATGAATTTTCATTGATGTTCTGGAAACTGATGATATTTGTAAAAATGTGTAGCGATTGACAACACAAAAAAATATTTTCAACGGTTTTTTTAAATTTCGCATAGTTTATAAATTATTATGTATTTAGAATGTTTGCATCATTCTTAAGAAAAGATCATAACCTGTACTTCCTTTGCAATAATTGACTGACATTTTTTTCGTTGAGAGTTGTAAAATTTACACCCTTTGCAAAATAAAATTTAAGATTTAAATTTAAGATCTTTAAATAGCTCTATCGCCATAAACTAATGACAAAACCTTCCACGTTGGATTGATGAAGCTGAACGAATTACCGATGCATTTTGCTACAAATAACTGGCCATTAACGCACAAGGATGCGAAGTGAGTTATGCCATTTTCAAAATAAAAGGCTCAAATATACAAATTTTAAATCTCTCATACTTAAATAAACCAGTGTTATTCGATGGCAAGAATTAAATTTACTCGGTATATAGGTATATCCTAAGATATTTAAAAAAAAAACGGTTTAAGCCGGTTTGGAACAACCGGGTTAATCACCCTTGCACTGCCACCTCACCTCCGTCCCGTTTTTAACTTTATTTTTATATATTGAATCTGCCCTCCTTAAGAGCCTCACAATAATTTTGAAAATCTTAATCTATTCATTTAACTTGCATTCCATAATTGGGAAGGTATTTTCTTAACTGGCCCTAAAAATATTACGAGTGGGCGCGCAAGTAATCTTGAGTTACTGTTTACATTCAATACAAATCTTGGCAATTGATTTGGGTGCCCTAAAAGCTTCGATGCATATTTCTTCTTCCGTTGCTCTATTTCGGTTAGTACTTCTGGAATTCTCAAGTGGTAGTGTATATTCTCTCTTTCGATATACATATATATTTATCACGCTGCTCAAGTGATTGTTCAAAGGATTTTTGATTGGGCTCGAGGAAGGATTTCAATATAGATTTGTGTTGTATATAATCACTTTATACTCCAGACTCATGGGTGAGCAAGGGTTAATAAGCCAGTGTAGAGAACAGACCTTCAACTTAAGATGAGTCCTTTCACTTAGTCTTGCCAAGGATGTCGCCTGTCCAGGTGGACCCTTATGTACGTAACATGATCGGTTTGCGGTAGTTGTACTTGCTTAAGTTTTAGCTCGTCAAATTTTATTCGCCCACTTGCTGGCCAATTGGGCACAGCTTACCACAAAAGTTACATTGACAGTTGGTCCTTTGTGGGAATATCCGAGATGTTGGGCGAAAGTCACTCCAATTGTATGGGCTTCAGAGATGGTAGTGTTACATCGAATTACAAAACTTCCATCATACAGGTAGGACTTAAGCAGTTTGTGGTATTAAGCATTTTTATTCAGTGTTGGGACTCAAATAAAAAAATTGTGTGTGTACTTTGAAAGATTTCTGCTTTGACAGTTTTTTTTAACCAACTGCAAGAAAGGAGGAGGTTATCAATTCGTCGGGATTTTGTTTTATATATGTACGTCATAACTTCGGACCACGTCAAACAATTTCTAAAATTCCTTTTTAAAGGGAAGGTGGTACCTCAGAGGCGGTCCCATACTAATTACTCTAACTTTACTCTTAAATTTTAATATGAGAACTGAAGTCGGTTTTTTTCTTTGCTTAATTTACGAATTATTAACTTTAAAGCCCCTGTCCGTCTAGTCTTTCTTCAAATTCCCATCTTGTCACCAATCACATAATTGGAGCTAAAAATTTTCTGTGGAAGGATTGAAAATATAGCTCGATTATATTTGATTTCCGTGAAATAATTTCTCTCAGTGCAATACACTTCCACAGTAAAATTTTTAGGGTACTAAAAAGTCAAGAGATTATACTAACTATTCCGAACTGAGGCTTTGGAGATGTTGTGATAAACATGAGACTTCTACACAGCTTAGCATCCAGCCTTAAACTTACATAAATAATATTTCGGGAGGTATCTAAATTAGAGCTCCTTTGAAAGTAAAAGGGGTGCGCAATATATGTAGCCCTCTCTTTCTAGTGAAGATAATAAAACGAGCTTTTTTTGGTTAGCGCAAAGCTGATTATCTACACATAAACTCTTAATCGCATTCATATTAGATACATTTTGAATCCAAGGTAAAGTGATTCAAAGTGATTAATTGGCAAACCTCATTCCAAATGTTCACATCATCTTCTCATTTCATTTATTTGCTCAATACTTCACCAACTGACACTTGATGCTTAGCTACGGTAACGATGCAATACAATCCTGCACAATTTTGCTCACAATCCCAGTCGGACTAAGCAAAATGTGTTTCCCAAAAGAATGACCGCTGCGGTACGAATTTCAATTTTGAAGTACAAATAATTTCTCTACGATAAATGGACATACATACATATATACATACATATGTGCATATATTTAAGTTCTTAAATATCTACTATAAGCTGTGAAAATTGGCATTTTATAATGCTTTCACTTCGGCGAATAAATACGATCGAAACAACTCTATACGATTATCTAAAATTACCTAAACCACTTGTGCCGAATTAACTTCTACAAAAACCGTGATTAAATATTTCATAATGTTTTACTTTCAACTGTTAAAAATTTGTTTGCTTCAGCCAAGTCCGACTGGGATCTAAAAAGGAGAAAATATTTTCTATTTTCAGCTGAAGGCAGAGAGCTGGTGGCAGAGCGGAAGGTGGACAGGAGAGAAAAATAGATAAGTGATGTGACGATAAATACACATACATATGTAGGTACGAGTATCTTTGTTGTTGGCACATGCTATTGGAATTTTAAATGCAAATTTGTGTTATGCTAATTGTATTTGATGGTTTGCATAGCTTGCATAGTTTGCAGTAAATTTATTCTTGTAAATATAGACATATATATGTACATATGTATGTAGGCATACACTAGCCCGTACCAGAAAAAAAGTTTGCCCGTATATTTTCTAATCTAATGTACACTTGCAAGGCAATTTCGAAAAAATCCCATTGCCATTGTAAATCTAGCGGCAGCTACCAGGCCGGGGCCGTCGGACCCACTGTGTTTCTTTCATAGGGGTCCAATGGATCCCAACGGTAGGTTTTGCTAGTTTTTTCCGCGGTATACAAAGAATTAAAATATGATGATATATCGATGTTCTTGTCTTACAGAGAATTTTTATAGTAGTTTTATATATAGCACTTACACTCCAGATATCAATGCCACACTGGTGTCTAAATTTTTTTTTTCGTTGCCGAACACCTACGTTCGCGTTTTTACATTTGATAGAGTCAATTTAAGCTCATCAAGAACTATAACACTTTTGCTGCGGAGGTATTGCAATTATTTCAGTAGAACTTTATTTACAAAATGTATTATTGCCGATAGGTACATACATACATGCATACATAGGTTTGACCGAAAAATTTTACGACCGGTCGGCCAACAAAAATATACGACGGACTTTTTATTATTTGCTTGTAAGGTGGTACGGTCTAATGTCAATACTGCATATAACTACATACAGATGTACATATGTAGCGGCATATCGCTCATTAACTTAAAGACTGTCACTCACAACATAAAAACGTAATCTTTAAACTAATGATGCAGAGTAACTTGTTATTTTGAGCTTCATATGCTCCGAAAAATTCTTTTGCTAAAATTTGATATCTAATCATCCCCAGTTTCTGCATGGAGTAAGGCAATTGAAAATTTTAAACGCGTCTCCCGAAAAATAATGTCACTTGAGCTGGGGCGATCTTTTCGTAAATGGAAAATATGCATTTGTCGCATCGGATTTATTAACATACTCATACATACATATCTAAAAGTGCCCACAAAATACACCAACGAAAATAAAAAGTTGTAAAAAAATTGTGTCCATTAAAGTGGTCCCAAAATTTGTGTGAAAAAATAATGTCGAATTTTTAATGCCGCCACCCACTACGATTGTTCTATACCGAAAACAAATATACACCTACATATTTACACTTATGATCACATACATACATATATGTATCTCGGTAACCGTTCTACCAATTTGTACCAAACTCTGTATGGATATTGTGCTTGCCACAAAAAAAAAAAACATTGCAAAATTATTGCAATCGGACTAAAATTACATCCACTTTTCATATAACGGTAAATTACATAAATGTTTGAAACTTCTATATTTCGAGATTTAAGGACGCTAATTCAAAAAAATATAAAAAAAAAAACCTTTAATAGGGCTATTCGCGATTCGGTGTATAAGAGCTGACAAATTTATGCAATTGCAGAAATATGCCATGGATTGTGAGCGAGCTTTATTAAACTGTCATGGCAAAGCTTTTGCAAAACAATTTTTGTGCATCAGCTTTGGTTTTGTTTATGAATGCAATGCATAGCATTTTTATGCTATGGATTTTCGGTATTGCAAATTTGCCAAGCCATGACAAATGCAAATGCGTGTATTTTGTTTGTGTATTGCAAATAATTTGCAATACAAATTTGCAATGCAATGATGCTAGGCCATTTGCACCGGATCGCGAATAGCCCTAATATTAAAAAATGGTTAAAAAACGATTGCATATTAACGTTGGAAGTCTCCTGAAAAGAGCCGCAGTTTTCCTATCGAAAAATATTTTTTTTCAAGAATTTCATACCATTTCTACGATGAGTTGTTTTCCCCCAAATAAAATACATGGAAAACTTTGAGCGCTGTGAGCACTCGATAAACATTTTTTGATTTCAAAATAAAAAATAGGGGTATAATATTTTCCGCTCAGAGCAATCCTAGGGGGTGGCGGCATTAAAATTTAGCCGTTTATTTTTGGACCACTGTATTGTACATACATACAAAAGCTCATCAAATCCTTTTCTGTACGTAAATAAATAAATATTTTTGTATGTTTGTAGGTTGAATTTGATAGCAAAACTATAAAGCTTTCAAATTAAATTTGTATGCAAAATTTTATATTTTATGAGAAATTTTAGCAAACAGAACTCTGGTTTACTTTTACTAAAAATGCTTTTCCAAAGTGAAAATATTAGAGTTGGCCTGGAGTACTCTAAAAAGCAGTAAGGCATATGTGAGCATTTAAATCAATCATACTCAACGTAGGCAGAACTCCATAAGCAAGTGGCCTACGATGGGCAGGCATGCTTGGTTTAAAAATATACTAGTAGATAAATACTCCCAGTGCGAAAATTTGTTGTATGGTAATCGAAAATATCGACTTCAATTTTCCATTACCTAGTATCGAGGAATGTGTTTGATTTAATAGGAAATTTTTGAGACTTTGGATGTATTAGAATGCTGGTTATATGTTAAACAGTAAAATAACCTAAGACTTCTATGAAATTCATTCATTCAGTTCGTATTGAAGTCACGTCAAAGCCACGTGAATGTTACACATACATATGTACATATGTATGTATTGCGTTTTAGATTTTTGTATTGACTAAACTTTAGAGAAAATGGAAACTTTGGCAAACTCAGTGCAAACAGACGCAAATTCATAAAGCACTTCGTGAAGCCCCATCTATAAACCAAATCATAAGCCAAATGCATAAGCCAGGCGAAGGACGCTTTGTATACTTTGCTTCTAAAGTTTAAAATTGTCATGTTTGTGTACCTACATATGTATGTACATATGTATTCACATTGTACATATTACACATGTTGTTAATACTCTATGACTACATAGTACCGCAAAAAGCGAATTAACTCGCAAAAGTCGTAAAATAAAACATATTTCCATTAAGTTACATGAATTTCATTCCGAGAGCAGGGCGCGATTCACAAACACACATACCATGTTTCGCACTTTTCAAAGCATCGCAAATGCAACCAGAAGCATGTTTTATTACGCTCTAATTTATGGAGAACAATTTTAGTTAGTTTTATTGCGGTTGTTAGAGTTGAAAGCGTTGAATTTTTAACCATGCACTTTAGCAGTAAAGTTTTCACATTTCAAACAAAAAAAAATAAATAAAATTATACGCAAATTCGCGGCTAAGCGCAGTCAAACATTAACACATATTTGCTTAAATACCCTGCAGTAAAGGGCCAAACCAGTCAGTAGAAATACCGGTTTATTAACTAGTATCAGCTAAAGCGACGGCCTACTAGTTCGACAATTTTCAACCACTTTTGCGATTAGCGACGTCTGCCTTTAAATTTGCATAACCCAAAATTAAATGCTATTAATTGCTTTTTTCCAAACATCGCCTGTGGTGTAAGTTAATGTAAATTATTTTAATTTAAATAAAAATTACAAATTGCTAACCCCGTCAGAGGGAACGTGTAATGATGATTTTTGTTTAGTACCTGCAAATTATGAAAAAGCATCTATGAAGTGCAAACGAAAAAATCGACAACCAAAAGTTTGGTTAATGTAAACAAAAAATTGGTTAATAAATATCACCAAATCATGGTTGAAAACAGCAAACGAAGGCATTTTTAGTATTAACCAGAAATCACGTTGATTCCTTTACAAGTTTGATTTTGGTAATATTAACAAATTTTTGGTTGATCTTTTGCTCAGTGTTAGTAGTATTTCTACTTGGGCCAGGCAGCTGATGCATAGCCGTCAGATAGCTACCAGTCGATAGCAGCGAATGAGTATGGAAGATGCACTCGTTGACCTACTGGTATTATTCTAGTTCATAAGTAGTAGCTTTCCCTGTAGGGTACATATGTATATAAGCCCGATCATATGTCTACGCATGCATATGAGATTATGCTCATACATGTACATAACTATATACAAATACATGCATACATACGTCGTAGGTAAAAGCCTTTTCCTTACAAATTTTCAATCCACGCCAGTGTATGTACGTATATTATGTGTTAGTGCGTATATCGCATAGAGTTGCACGGCACATTCAATTGTGGCTTTTAGGAAACATTTTCGCAAATTCATCGTCAAAAGCGCTATTTTAGCTGAACACAATCACACATACAAACACATTCACGCATACAAACATAGCTGCTGAGTTATGCCAAATTTAGGGACCATTCATCCTTGATGTGCCCTTTCGCATGCGCTCCTCCGACAGCGAGTCAGAGTTCTAGACAAGCAGTCATTTTTATACTCGTATATGCATACGTACATACATATGTATGTACGAGTACATACCTAAAAGCTTACGATATTATTCTTGTTTTTCAGCAATGACTTTGTGTTTACGATGCGTTGCGAAATAGTCGTACATCATACTTTCGCAACGCATTCACTTGCTCCAAACACATTTATTCATATTTCTGTGGCAGTGACATGTTTAATACATATTTACAAACACAAATGAATACTTATCTACATATATGTATACGTATATATGTAGATATGTACCTTATAAATACCATCTAGAAATTTTGGACTCTAAGACTAGATTAGCCTTCAGATAGTCAATAAGGTTATCAGTCGTGGTTGCTAGTGACTTATAAACTTTTTGTTAATTCTTTCATTGGTCCGCCCAGAAACTGGCTTTCAGGTAGCCCATTATCACCTAATTGCTTAATATAGGGTGATTCAATAGACCACAGATGTTCGCATTAAGGCCATTGTTTCATGTGCGGCAAGTGGCACCGTCCTGTTGAAACCCCAAATTGGCAAAGTCTGTCATAGAAACTAAGTTTGCCAAAGTCTGTAGTACCAATTTTCTAAAAAATTATATTAAAATAAATGAATTTAAAAAAAGTAATAATTACTGCCAAAGATCTGCATCACCCTTGTATCACCCATTACGTACCAAGTAGAGTTTGGATTTTTAGTTCATTTTGGTCATCGATCAACGTAGGTTAGATCAATTAAATGAATTACTTCATTTAGTTCATTCTCATTCATCAAACGATAAATTTATTTCCGTTCACTTAAAGTTCATTTTTGTGCATTTTAAATTTCGAACTACATCGCTCATTCTTTTCATAGAGATTTCACCCAAGTACATCGAAAAAATTAATGAATGGAAAAATCACAGTGGCTTTGAAGGGGTGTATTACAAGGCTGCAAACCGATATGTTTTCTGGTTGAATAATTTTTGCATGTCCTAAAAATTTGCAATTGTTGACTCTTTTTTAATTGGTCTGATTGGGCGTATGATGAACATTAAATTTTTATATTCAAATTTTTAAAAATTTTTTTTTCCTCCTTTAAAAAAATGCTTTTCATAATATTAAATAAACACAATAAAGTGTTTTAGCGTTTGACAAAGTGTTTAGCGGGTTGATTAAGGAATAAATGTAGCAGTATTAATTAAAATATTCGAAAAATATCCTTTGAAATTTTTGTTCTGTTTTTTGTGAAACAAATTCCCTATTCTATAGTCACAATTATAAAAGCGTGAAAGCCAGCTTGCCTCTTTTTGACGTATATAAATTTAGATTTTAANAAAAAAAACAAAGCACCTTAATTTTTTTTCTGGTCAGTCTAATATATGCATATACTATAAATGAATTATATAAAATCACAGTTTTCTCGAAAAGTTAAGAAGATACGATTTTGATTTTGATCGAAGATGATTACTGAGATATCAACATTTGATATTCTGCAACAATATTTTGCGTGGGTTTCATGCGGGATTAAACATTTTTCTACACTACCGTGCATAGGATAATTAATATTTTAAGTTACATTTCATAAACATTTGATTGGGTTCTTAGTCTGTTCATCGATATCTGCTACGAGTATTAGTTTCTCAAAATACAAAATAATGAATCCAATATGTTGGAAGAATATTTTAAACGAATATTCAATTTTTATAATACCTGCTGCCGAATTCCAACATCCGCTATCAACAATTCCGATCGCCAAAATTCTTAAAAAGAATAGCAGGCCGCGCCTAACCATATGCTACACATAGTTACATGTCCCTCATGCTGCTAGATTTGACTGATTACTCATTCCATCTGTTAATTTTCCTTGTTGTATACTTTTAGGCCCCACTGCCTTTCATTTAGAGAATTTCGACCACGAAAATTGAACTCAACGATTGTCAGAATTCCATTGCTGATCTAAGGGAGTTTTTAAGATGTTTATAAATAGTCCGAATTTTTATTGTAGTTAGTCTACGACAAAGTTAGTCTACGACAAATGTATTATCCAGGGTCTATGAGGTGGAGGTTGCAGGGGTATTTTTGGAACCCTTTTTTACTTTTTTTAACTAATTAGTTTTTATATATATTTCTTTTTTCGTATATTTTCATATTTCTTCTACTTTGTCTCTAAGTTCCATATCGGGGGGCTCGTTCTCTGATTTCTCTTCATTTTCAGGATAGAAAGAATATGGACCTGTTGAATGCATTGCTCTATAGAAAACATCTGACAGGGTCGCAGATCTACTCAGTTTTCTGCTGTGTCGAAGTCTGTCCTTTTTAGAGCTTTTATTTTCGGGCATCAGAACACTCTTCAGCTAAAATGCCTGCTATGTCAATGCTGTGTACTTACTAGAGCTTTGTACACTGTGGCGAACAATGGATACCAGTCATAGGTTTAGATGTAGATTTCAGCGGTTTCGTTACAAAACGCCTTAAAATGGAGCACATTAATTGGACAATAACACAATAAATATTCTAAGATGATTTGGAAGTTTGGGTTTTTGATTGCTCTTCTGGTTGTGTTTCCCGTTTTAACTAGTGCCAGATCTGCTTTGGAGGTTAACTTTGCCCAAAGCGTTTTCTGAATTTCAGTTTTTCTTTTTGTTCGATATTAATTGACATTGTTTGATAAGAAGCCACGCCCAAAAGGCCCCCCCCCCCCCCCTAAAAAATGTTCATAAAAATTTTTGACTTTTTTTAATCATGCGCCATTTTGAATTTACCAAATCTGAATTCAGATTCGCCCATAAAAATCGATGAATGGCTTCATATTTTCGCCACTTTTAATGAGCTGCTGGCCCATACTGCAGTTGAAAAGACAATAAGTTATTTTTTTTTTTATTCTAAGCAATTGACAAAAGCATTTTCTTTGATTAAATATCTTTTTCTCGCATTTTAGAATTCAATATTTTTGCACTCTTACTGATTTTTCGCATAGCTGTAATGCCACAACTGGGTACACGCACGTACATATGTAATTCTAACCCGAATTCAATGGATATGCCATCTTCATACGAGTACCTCTACAAATACGTAAACAACACAATGACACTCACCACTATAACTATCAACTGCAGACCAAATGGCTCCCAATAACAATGTAAGTAAGTAAGTATGTATTTAAATTTAGTATAGCATACGAACGATATTAATTTCACTTTTGTCGGTCACTCAACGGCTGGCTGACTCCACCTTGCCACATACTGTAGCTGGTTACTCGCTAATCGTCTAGCTTTGTACACAAGCACTCACGCACAAATTGTGATAAATTGAAATTGTTGCATGGCTACCACGCGGTCAGTCATGGGCTACTATGTTGCCTTGTTCACTACACAAATGACAACAGCCCAACACCCCAACACTAGCACACAACAATGTTGTCACCAAAGCATTGTATACTACAAATTTTAATGCGAATTTTATTGAAGCTGACAAATATGCCAGGCGCCGCTTACTGGCTGGCNCTTCATACGAGTACCTCTACAAATACGTAAACAACACAATGACACTCACCACTATAACTATCAACTGCAGACCAAATGGCTCCCAATAACAATGTAAGTAAGTAAGTATGTATTTAAATTTAGTATAGTATACGAACGATATTAATTTCACTTTTGTCGGTCACTCAACGGCTGGCTGACTCCACCTTGCCACACATACTGTAGCTGGTTACTCGCTAATCGTCTAGCGTTGTACACAAGCACTCACGCACAAATTGTGATAAATTGAAATTGTTGCATGGCTACCATGCGGTCAGTCATGGGCTACTATGTTGCCTTGTTCACTACACAAATGACAACAGCCCTACACCCCAACACTAGCACACACCAATGTTGTCACCACAGCATTGTATACTCAAATTTTAATGCGAATTTTATTGAAGCTGACAAATATGCCAGGCGCCGCTTACTGGCTGGTTTGTCTAAATATGTTAACTTCTTTTTTATTTTTCGGTTTTTGAATAACGAATATTAATGATTTTGTGGCACAACATAAATGCAAAGCGAATGCGGATGCTGATGCCTATGCTTTTATGCAAATATATGCGTATGTATGTATGTATTGATATTTTATGTGGCTGTCAAAAATTGGTTAAAGTTGATCAGTTACAATGGCACTTAAATGGGTCGTCGATTGGGGTTTCACAAAGCACTAAAATGCGCTACATAGGTTGGTGGGATCGCAAGCAAGGATGCTTGTGGGCTTGTATGAATATTTGTATCTATGTATGTGAGCATTTTTAAAGATTTAGTTATTTTTTTGCTAGCACTTAAAACACATTCGTATGTAACTATATTANCGAATATTAATGATTTTGTGGCACAACATAAATGCAAAGCGAATGCGGATACTGATGCCTACGCTTTTATGCAAATATATTTATATGTATGTATGTATGTATTTATATTTTATGTGGCACCAAAAATTGGTTAAAGTTTAACAGTTACGATGGCACTTAAATGGGTCGTCGATTGGGGTTTCACAAAGCACCAAAATGCGCTACATAGGTTGGTGGGACCGCAAGCAAGGATGCTTGTGGGCTTGTATGAATATTTGTATCTATGTATGTAAGCATTTTCAAAGATTTAGTTATTTTTTTGCAAGCACTTAAAACACATTCGTATGTATATTTGTTTATATGTATCTTAAACACAAATACTATATTTGGAGGTACCTATTTAAGTATTTCTATATTTTCTTACAAACCCAGCACTTCTTGATGGCATTCACCTGTCCAAAAAAAAAATTTTGTTTAATAAAATTTTTCTCCGAATGCCTTAAACATACACAGACACAAACGCGCACCGCTTATAACAAGCTTCAATTTTGCTCTCTTTACCGGAAAACTTTTTGACTTTGATTTTGATTTCTGCTCTGCTATGTAAATACATATGTATGTATGTATGTATGCATTTACATGTGTATGCGCTGTTCAACACGCACACGCCCTAAGTCTTCGGTGACACCGCTGATGCTGTTATTGTTGTTGCTATGTTTTTTTTTCTGGCTTTGTGACAAATCGTTTTTTATTGCCTATTTTCTTTACTTTTCATTTCTGTGGCATTTTTCGTTGCTCTGGGCGCTGTTTCTCCCTCGAATGGCCCAAATTCACTTCACAAGCTGTCACAGAGCTAACGCGAACCCCTTTCAGTTATTTGGGCGCGTGTTTATTTTTACACAAATGCTAAACGACAATCGCATACGCATGCAGCAGGGGCGAGGGCAGGGGCAGGGGCAGGGCTGGCTGCAGGCGAAGAAAGCGAAAACGTCCATATCGCGCTACCGTCGCTCTTGTAATGTTGGCGAACACACTTGCGAACTTGGCGCACACGCGCGCACCCACACACACACACACACACACTTGAGTATACCGACACGGGCACGGCAATACTGCGGCGCGTACGTACACGCACTTGAGTGGACCCGTGTAAACTTTTGGCTACGAAGAATTTCGACTATTTCGCGTGCAACTTTGTTCCAATTGTACTGCTATTTGTTTTGTTTTTGCGCTTGGCATCGCCCGATTGAGATTTGCATTTTCGAACGTATTTATTCGCCTGCATACATGTACATATATTTATGTATGTATGTTGGTGTGTTGTCAAACTATTGAAAAGCCACAGTTACGAAGATATTGTCGTAAAGCTCATGATAACTATTTGCTGTGCGTGGCCAAATATTTGCCTTTGAAACGCTTGTCGTCTTTATGCGACGCAATAAAAAGGCTTGTGAATTTAATTCGTATATTTCGTATATTTTTTTTTTTAAGTTTAAACGCGCCTTCAATTCGTTACGACGAACGTTAAATGTTCCGCGAATTAAGCTAAAAACTACCGTGTTACCGTATCGCACACGTACGTTCCAACTGAGACGAGCCACGAATATCAACTGAGATGCCCGAATCTCCCAGCAGATACTTTTTGTGATATCCACTGCGGCACATACAAACTTGATGTGTATGTAGTACATTCGTCGACAGAGCGCCCACACGAACGATAAACAGCTGCGCGAGTATGGTGGCACAGCAGAACACAGAATTCGTAACAGAAATAAAGTGAATGTGCATGGAAAGGAAAACAACAGCATCAAGAGCAATAACAACAAGAACGTCATCAACAGCAACAAACAACAAATTTAACAGCAGCAGCAGTCACGAAACACACCTAACAGCGAGGTGGACAACAACGTTGGCAGCAACATTTATTTTGGGCACGACAACCCCAACGACAAGCACATACATGCAAATGTATGTCGGCGCTGGACGATATTGACGAACGCTCTGTGCGTGCATGACGATGGCTATGACGAGGGCGGCGATATGTTCAATGTTTACTTCGTGTTTGCCAGTGCCTCGTTTTTCTCGATTTTCACTGATTTTCCCAAAATTTCCTGCTCACAGCACATGACCAGCATCAACTTCGTTGTACCTAGTGCGGCAGGCAATGCGCATACTTCATTGTTGTGTGTGTGTGTGTGTGTGTGTGTGTGCATTGTGTTGTGTTGCATGCAACCAACCAAATCTGATAACATTTGTGTTCGCCTGCGTGCTTTATTCGATTGAGTTGCATAGCCTTATTGGTTGACTTTAGCCACATTGTTGCTGAGCGATGCATTTATTGTTTGCAACATTTTGTGGAATATACGAGTACACAGCGGTGTGCTATGTAAATAACAGCGGAACAGGAAATGAGAGCGATTTGTGTAGTTAACAGCGAAATTAGCACATTATGTGTGCTTGTACAAATGTACGTAAGAGAAAGTTATGGGGTATGAAATATAACTTACAAAGGCATACTTTACGGGGTTCATAGCAATTACCTAAAATTTTCGTAAACAAATCATATTTTCGTTATTAGGACTTTTACCACGATACGCGGTTTTGTACTTTAAACGATGAAATACTTCTGCAGAGTAGTAAAATATGCGTGGTCCGTCTTTGGTCGCCACGTTTTTATACAAATAAATATGAAAAATTATTTAAAGATGTTATCATTAGCATTTAGTATTTTTATTTGCATTTGTGTTTGTTTTTATCTTTATCCTCGCAAAACAATTTGATAGCTGTTTGTTATCTTTTCTTAAAGTTATGTTTGAAGTAATATATCGGAAGCCAAAAGTGCATGACCTTAATTTGTAGTCCTTTCTATTGTTCTATAACACTGCGAGTGGATGTTTTACTAGCCCCCCTGATAAGAGTCTTGCTGTAAACAGTAGAGTCACTTTCTTGAATACAACTGCAGATGAGGGAGGCACATTTAGTGATAGCCAGGCAGGCAGTCATTGAAATTTGCTGAGCTCGGCATGCCTGAACTTATTTTCTGTTTGCTCCCTCCCGACGAACGCCGCGTATATTGGAATGGATTTTGAAATCGTTTCGTACATATAACTTGCCAATTCAGATTTGATGACCCTTTTCCGCTCCATTGCGCTTTCGTCAGGTAAAAATGGAGAGCTTAGTATTTTGAATTGCTTTATCTGGGTGCAGATTTCATGACAGCTTATTTTCAAAGATAACTCCATACACTTGTCTTCATTAGAGAAGTGTTATTTTTTTGTCTTTTTCTGGGACTGAACCAGGCGGCTATGTTTAGTGCATTATGTAGAAGATACCACTGATAATAATGATAATATCATCTGTGAAGGTCAGAATACCGCGTTAGTCACTCAGAAGGCATCCTGATCCGCCTACTGCGCTGAACCATAATATAGGAAAGATTACTGCCCCCTGAGGACAAACTTTTATTGCCAAGAAACCGGCTCTTTACTGTCCTTGAGCGGAAGTTACATATGTCTCTTAATAAACAGCTCTCAAGTGAAGTGTTTGTTTTTTTTGTAACTTAACCTCTATCAACGCTGCTTTAATTATCACTTTAATTTTGCCCATATCTAACTTTTCAATTGAATGTACTCTTATCTACTACATTCACCTGTTGAAATTTTCTCACACTTTTACTAATGTCAAGCTAATGAGAACAATGCCTTTAAATAAAATTAAAGTTGAATAAAATGCGGTTTCACTTTAGGCGAAATAATTTTATCTCTTTCGCAATAATTCAGTCTATTAAGGCAGGCTGCAAGTATGATTAGGCAAAGTGACTCTTGGGTTCTAATCGCAATTCACTAGAACTCCACGTGCACAAACAGCTGCCTGGCCGGCCAGCCATTGACAATGAAATCTTGTAGGCACATACANTCTATAACACTGCGAGTGGATGTTTTACTAGCCCCCCTGATAAGAGTCTTCCTGTAAACAGTAGAGTCACTTTCTTGAATACAACTGCAGAGGAGGGAGGCACATCTAGTGATGGCCAGGCAGGCAGTCATTGAAATTTGCTGAGCTCGGCATGCATGAACTTATTTTCTGTTTGCTTCCACCAGAAGAACGCCGCGTTTATTGGAATGGGTTTTGAAATCGTTTCGTACATATAACTTGCCAATTCAGATTTGATGACCCTTTTCCGCTCCATTCCGCAACCGGCAGGTAAAAATGGAGAGCTTAGTATTTTGAATTGATTTATCTGGGTGCGGATTTCATGACAGCTTAGGACAAAATTTTATTGCCAAGGAACCGGCTCTTTACTATCCTAGAGTGAAAGTTACATAATAAACAACTCTCAAGTAAAGTGTTCTTTTTTTGTAACTTAGCTTCTATCAACGCTGTTTTAATTATCACTTCAATTTTCCCCATACCTAACTTTTCAATTCAATTTACTCTTATCTATTGCATTCATCTATTGAAATTTTCTCACACTTTTACTTATGTCAAGCTAATGAGAAGAAAGCCTTTAAATAAAATTAAAGTTGAATAAAATGCGGTTTCACTTTAAGCGAACAAAATTTTATCTCTTTCGCAATAACTCAGTCTATTAAGGCAGGCTGCAAGTATGATTAGGCAAAGTGACTCTTGGGATCTAATCGCAATTCACTAGAACTCCACGTGCACAAACAGCTGCCTGGCCGGCCAGCCATTGACAATGAAATCTTGTAGGCACATACATATGTACATAAGTACTACATACATCCATGCATACAAACGCATACTTATGCATTGAGAAATAAACACAGCCGCCGCAGCATCAAAATCAAACATGATGCATGTGAGTATAGCTTTTAGGCGACCCCGCCTGCATCACAGATGTACGTACCCTCCGCGATATGCAGCAGACACATAGACAAATGCACCCTCGGGATTTCCTAGCTGTGTATTCGTTCGTGTGTGTGTGTGCGCGCTCGCGCTCGTTGGTTTGAATTCGACACCAAGTATTCATGGTTCTGATTAACAAACAGGGATTTAGTCGCTGGATTAGACGTGTCTATATTTTGCGCGTTAATGAGCAACGCAATGTGGCGCGGCGGTTGACAGAAAGTCAATTGACTCAATGATGACGACGATTAGTTCACAGTTTTTCGTGTGACTTTATGGATGTTGAAGTCAATGCTGGAGGCCGCTGACATGAAAGTATAATCAAAATATATTGCATTTTCGGCAATGGGAGTTTCAACAAACATCTATTTATGTATGATACTTATTTATCTCTTTAAGAATCTAAAGCAAGCGAGTGATTAACAAAATTTAAAGTAATTATTCATATAATGAACTAACATTGCCTATGGGGATGCCAAATTCGATTTTTTTGATTGAAAATAGTTTCTTGTGCCAGATAGTTTATTTTTACAAGCTACGTTTAGTGTAATTCGGGCTGAAAATTTTCTAGGCAATGCCCTAATTTTATATAGCGTCCGACAATGTATCCTTCAAAATTATTTTTTTTTTTTTTATAAATTCGGAGAGGTCTTGGTGATACATAATAATCTATAGCAAAATAGGAAAATATATTTTTGAAGAGCTAAAATCGCCTGTGAAATTAAATTGAAGAAGTTCCATAAAGGAAGAAATCAGCAATACCTCAACATTAAACATTATAAAATCTCATCAACAAGGGTATTACACAGTGGAACAACAACTTTAGGGCCTCACCCAAACCAAATTCAAATGCTGTTAATATTCATTAATGGTAGCCAAACCCAAAGAGAATTTAGCTGCATCTCATCACACTTTTTTACACTGGGTTAAAATTTCAGTATTCAAAAATGCAATTATTTTAATTGAAATATTATATATGAATTGACTACAAACATAATTGTCGTCTTCGGAGACCTGTAGTTAAAATTTATGAGAAAAATTTTTGTCAAACCCCTTAACTCTTATCTGCATGGATCTTTTTGACCCTCTTTTTTCTCTACGAATATATTGATGCAATTTTCATGGTAGGGTAAAATTGGTTAACTAAATTCGTACGTGTGGTAAAAATAATTCCGTGATTTTTAATTTTTGAGATATTAAGTGTTCGATTAATGGCACTATGCGTCTATCCGTATTTTTATTTTATTTATTTTACATATAGAGCTCGTTGCTGCTTGATTAAAGAACTTTCCATTTTTAAGGATTTATTCGATTTATAAATATGTAAAAGCTATTGTTGAGATAGGCAAAAAAATTAAATTCATTGATAACTTTTTTAAATAATTTGAATTCAATTTTCATATACTAAAACCATATTTCATATCTACAGGTCCAGCGCTTTAATTTGACACTTTATTTTTGAAAATCGAACGAACGATACAAATCGATGTGGCGGTGTAAATATTTAAGGCGAACATCTCCGAACTCGATTAAAAAGTTTCACTTCAAAAAGTGGGGAAAAGTCCATGTTAAGTAGAAGGGAAAAGTCTATAACCGTTTGTATTCACAGCTGGATCTAAATAAGGTAATTTGTAGGTTTGGTGGTTGTTTACGTTCCAAACTACATCTGGAATTGTCCTTCAGACTTCTTCTGCTAGACCAGGCATGCCCAGCGCAGGGCACTTGCTTAGGGAGTTCTGCTGGCGTTTGGCATGACTGTCCTATTCCTAGACTATTAAGTGTTCTTCAGTTGGCAGAGAGCTTGTAAGGCTCATAAGGACGCAAACTTCAGTAAATATTGGTTGATGCTTTGATATTGTGCTCTTTATTTCTCTTTTAATTTGAAGTTTTCCACTTTAACTTTTAAATTGAGGTTGTCTCTCCGTACCTAATCAGCGATTAGTTTCCTTATCGGCGCATTGCTTCCTACTCTTATGGCCTATAGTTATTTGATGCGAAAAAAGGGACGTTGTTTCATATTAGCATCGCATGTCACCGCAATTTGAAAGCAGCTACATAAAAAAAATGTTTCCCTTGCACAAAAACCATAAATTCATTTACTGCTTGTCATTTATACATATTTCCAATTTTAATTTGTGGATAACTAAAAACAGTTATATAAACACAATTTCATAACTATATTACACAGTCATAAAAGCCAGTCAATTACTAACAATGAATGTAAGCATCTAACTTTTATGCTAATCATAAAAAATTATTTTTTTTTTCTCTTTATCCACTTTTTACTGCCATTCATTAGGTTAATGCACTCACACAGCGCTTGTAGCTTGCCAACATATGGAGTCGATATTAAATAGCTGCTTTCAGTCGAAATTTATAGAATGACAGCTAAACAATGCACAGCTGGTCAAAGAGCTGATTGGCTTCTGATTATCTTTGTTGGGCTAATTAACAGCCTTCAGGGGCATTTTTGGCTAATTATGGATAATTGATCGTCTTTATCATCGTAGCACGATAACATAGAGAGGCACACACACACACACACACACACACACTCACACAGCGCCAAAGCAAGTAATAAAGGATACAAAAGGTGTTATCTTCTAACTCATTTACGAAAGAAGAGTACATAGGAAAAATCAACATAAAAACACAAAACTACAACTGCATGCACACGTGCATACATACATACATATATAGTAAGTATATAAATTGTATTGGTCTATTCTAAACACGCCGCTTTCATCGATAGGTAACTAACAGCGCGCATTGTACTCGTATGCGCCTCAATCATGTACCTTGTCAACATCAGGGGTGAGTGCTGGAGCACATAGCACGATTTGACCTGCACGATCTTCAAAAGTGACACAACTCAAAATTTAGCATTTTTAAAACTATGCACTAAAAATGTACACAGAGCTTTAATTTACCTTTCAGCAAAAGTTGGAACAAATTTTTGCTATAATTTGTTGAAGAAACTTAGGGTTAAGTCTTCCTTGTCCATATGATTAGCATAGACTAAGAAATAGTTCCTCGTATTTTCTGATGAACATGTAATTTTGAGTTGTGCCACCTTTGAAGATCGTGCACGATGTGTAAGCATGTACACATGTGCTAGCATGCACTTATTCATTACACTCGTGTCCGTTTATGTCGGCTGTCGAAGTCCCTTTTTGAGTTGCTCGATCGCTCGCTAGCTAGCTGGCTTACCTTTACAATTCCCCTAACAGCAGAGTCAGAAAAGTGACATAGAATAAAGTCAGTAAGCAACATAGAATAGCCTACATAAATATGACTACATCCCAGCAAGCATTTGAAAGCGTGTTGGGTGACTTATAGCGTCCCTTAGTCATTTGCGAGTCACATAGAAGAGTGTTTCAGGACTATTCTTGTCCGCGATGAAAAAGTGAACATTTTCTGACTCTTGCGAGCTCAAAAAAGGACAAACTATAGAAGCTAGTTATTTTCATATATCTACATATACATATATGTGGCATTCCTAAGTGACGGGTGGGACATTTTAAATCGTTTTTGCTCAAACTTTTTGATTTCGAAAGTTTCAAACTGCTTACACTTGAAGCCAGAGAACAGTTTAATACGAAACTAATGAACTATAAAACTTAATTATATAACTAATACAGACAAATTACATTTTCCAAGAGTGACGGGTGGGACAACTATGGCACCCGCTTCTCTGAGTGGTTGGATTCGTTTTCCAATTTTAGACAAACTATAAATACTTCGTTTGTAGCGATTTAAATAAACAGTTAGTAGAATAAAAATGGCCATTTTATGCTTTGATAGCATCATACTTGAACCAGGGCCCTGCTTAACCCCCTAGTAGGCCAATATTTTTATGAGTTGAAAAATTCAGGAATGGGTGATTTTAGCACGAGAAATCCAAAACTGATGTCCATTTCGATCTGTGACAGTAACTTTTTCCTACAGGGGAGAAAAACCAAGACCGTCTTGAGACCGGCTCGCCGATATCCTTACACATATTTTCAGCTTTCTCTTACACTACGTTGACCTACGAACCGGAAATCCCGTCTGTAGACGGTCTGTGTTCGAAAGCAATTTTCTCCATTTCGAATGGTGACATAATTATAAAACTTATATTAAAATACGGTGCTTTTAACACCGAAATCTACCGAATTTTTTTTATATCAAAAAATTGTTCAAAGGAAAAAAATTTCTTTAATTACGAAATTAATAAATAGCAAGAAATAATTCATTTTAACCCTGTTTTCAAAATCT
This sequence comes from Rhagoletis zephyria, assembly GCF_001687245.7. Lineage (NCBI taxonomy): Eukaryota > Metazoa > Arthropoda > Insecta > Diptera > Tephritidae > Rhagoletis > Rhagoletis zephyria. The sequence continues at coordinate 7,003 of NW_016164870.1, read as the reverse complement.
GTAATTCAACTTCCGATTAAGATAAAACGGATTGACATAACGGATTCAAATTTACTTCGCCGTAAGGGTACGATTTTTGTCTAAAGATCGTGCCTTACAAATATAGAAAAAAAATATTACAGGTGCACTAAAAAGGTGTTTAGTTAACGACCATCTGGAGGCGGTTCTGCCTACTAGAGGGTTAATGATAGCGCGTTCTGCTAACCACCACNAGGGTACGATTTTTGTCTAAAGATCGTGCCTTACAAATATAGAAAAAAAAATATTACACAGGTGCACTAAAAAGGTGTTTAGTTAACGACCGTCTGGAGGCGGTTCTGCCTACTAGAGGGTTAATGGTAGCGCGTTCTGCTAACCACCAAACCATATATATGTACATAGATGAAAATAGTGGTTTTCTAATCACTCGATGTGTATATTTGTAAGGACGCGCAAGCCATAGGGTTCTCTTTGTGCCATAACACAACTAAGAATTTGTCCATACGACTCGGAAGCCCAGATGACTTCATTTCAAATCGCTTATAATTGAAAACGTTGGCTGGGTTATTGTATGTATGCATGTAGACAGTACTAAAATATATAGGATTTTGTAGGTGTGCTGTGGCATAACTAGCACGAGGACAATACTTTACAAACGAACATCTGTTATTTGTGTTATTCAATAAGTTTGTGTTCCTTTCGCCTTGTGTTGCATAATTTTCCATTAACGAGTGTATATGAACTCTTACGATTTGTTGAGGTGAAAATGTATGTACATAAGTGCACACAAACAACCATATGTATGTGTGTATGTATGTATGAATGTGCGTGTGTGTGTGACACTCCAGTTTATAATAAGGTATTGTTTTCACGCTCTCTTCCGTTCATACTNACAAACAACCATATGTATGTGTGTATGTATGTATGAATGTGCGTGTGTGTATGTGACACTCCAGTTTATAATAAGGTATTGTTTTCACGCTCTCTTCCGTTCATACGTCAGGAAAGTATGTACATACATACCTACATACACGACAAGGTGCTAAAAGACATGTTCACAAGCATCATCATACTCTCAAACATAGCCATACTTGCATACATACATAAATACCCATTCACACGCTTTCATATATCATGCGGACAGGCGAACAGTTTTTAGACGCCATTGACGCCTGATAGTGACACAACTAACGGTATATATGCATATGCATAGGCACTGGCATCTGCGCCAACGTCAACTCCGACCGATGTTAATGCAGAAATACATAGTTGTTTGTGTTTTCACCTACACAAACACTTAATGCATGGTTGTCCACTTGCAGTCAAAGTGTGAAAAATGAAACCACTGAATTTTTAATGAGGGAACAAAGGAGGCAAGGCAAGTTGTTATATTCATCGTTTGAACGAAAAAAGCAGAACAACGAAAAAATAAGAGCATTGGTCGGAAGTTTCGAATTTATACTTATGTAATAGGAATATGCATTTTTTACGCAAATTAGTGGCCGTGTTTTTCTAGTTGACTTGGTAATTGCGCGCCAGTTCTTTGTGTTGTGTCTGAGTTTGACGTTAGTGCAAAGAATGGCGTAAAAACTTATTCGAAGGTGTTGATTCAATAGAGCTTTACCCAATGCAATGGCATGAAGATATCTCCAATTTTCGTAAGCTAGAATACTTTTTTCTTAAATTTAATATAAAATATCACCACAAATCGAAGGAGAAGCTCGGCCAAACACTAACATACATATATGTAAGCGCCAATCTATTACTGTTATTATAATTTCCTTAAGTCAATTTAAATTACATTTTTAAAATAGGTGGCAACCCTACGGAAACAAAATTTTTCAAAAGCATTTCGATTGATACTCATTTTGTAATAATTGGTTAAAATTTTTAAATAGTTTGAATTTAGTGTTTTAAAAGGTGGCAACCCTTTTCGAAAAAGTAAACCATATTACCCCATCCACAGCCCAAGCCCTTAAATTTGACATCTCACTATTGAAAATCGAACGAACGGTGCGGATCTGACGACATTGATTATTAAAAAATTTTAGCTTAATTGCTTAATAGGTGGCAACTCTTTTTGAAAAAATAAAAGTGGTTTGCACATCATAGCCCAATACTTTTAATTTGAAATTTCATTTTTGAAAATCGAACAAACTATGTTGGTCTAGAAACCTGCGAGTTCTCCTACGCTATGCCAAAGCAAATCTGCTTTGGAAAGAAATTTTAGGTAAAAATTCTAGACCAAGATGTCTGGTAAAATGGTTTACCTTAACTAGATCCCGGATGTGTAAACCGGTACAGAGATGGATCCAAACTGGTGGGCAGAGCAGGAGCGGGGTGTCTTTGGACTTGGCGCCAAACTTTCTATTGTAATGGGTACTTGGTCCACACAATTTCAGGCCGAGGTACTAGCTATCTCAATTTGTGCTAGATTAGTGCGGCAGAAGGGTTTAAAAGGTGCGTCTCTAGCTATCTTTTCAGATAGCACGGAGGCCATAAGGGCCCAGTGGGATGATCAGCTGCAGGATCTTCAAACAATGGTTTAACACTATCCAAGACGTGGCAGAAACACGGCATTTCGATTGGGTACCGGCCACTTCAGGATCGTAGGTAACGAGGCCGCCGACGAATTGTTACGGGAAGGCACTTTTGGTCCTCCTCGAGGCTCATAGTCGAAGCATGTACAAACTCAGAACGCAGTAAGTACTGAGGAGAGGTAGGAAGTCTTAGACAAGCCAGACTTTTTTGTTATACTTTACACTAGGAGAGATATAAATCTCTTGAACAGAGCCATCATCAAGCTGCTTTGCTTATTGGCTACCTCACCGTTCATAATCAACTGCGCTCTCACATGCAACGGATTGGTCTCTCCACAGAGACGGATTGCCGTTTTTGCCTTGAAGACGGATAGCAGCCAGAGCACAACATGTGTAATTGTTCAGCATTAGCCAGACTGCAATACTTCAGTTCTTTCATAGTCGATGACCTTAAGGTTAGGAATTCATCTACTAAGAAAATTTTAGCTTTTTTAAGGTAGGCTAATAAAATCTTGGGCCGTCAGTGTTATGAACCATCATAGGTATACAAGAAGTACTTCGAGGTCACGGTGTTCCTAGTTTCTGTTGCATCTAAACAAATTCACATTATATTTACTTTTACATATTACATGTACACAAGTACTTAATTATTTAATATGTAAGAAAGAAATGAGAATTTCCAGCCTCTTTCGTTATTTTTCAGAACAACTGTTTCCGCGACAAAAGATCAGAGAAAAAAGTTACCCTTGAAACAGTTTTAGATTGATTTTCCTAGTTTGTCGGGCAAACTACATACATACATACCTACATTCATATCGAAAACATATCTAAATACATATGTACCTACATACATACACAAAATAGTTTTGACATTTCATGCTGAAAGTTCGCGTTGCCTAATATGTTAATCCATAACTTTGAAGAAACTATTCCACACATACACCTCTGCACCAAACTTTGGTTAACCTTACTTCTTAGGCTTTTGTTGAATATCAAGACGCCAAGACTCGAGTTGTTTGTTCGAATAAACACATATATCCGTACATGAATTGCGGCGCCGGCGGTCGACCGTCGGACCAAACATCCCTGAAGTTATTTTAGATGCGCAGCTGATAGCGAACGCCTAAGCCACACCACAAAAGTTTATTTGTCAATGATTTATTAGCAAACCACACAAATCGATTTGTGGACGATCATTTAATTGATTGCTGTGAAAATTTAATCAGTAAACATAACGTCGTTCATAATAAAGCTTTGAAGTCACTACGCCGAAAGCAGTGCGGCTTCTTAAGCTTTAAATAAAATAAAAAATTTTAATTTGATTGCAGCGAAATTCATCAGCTCGCACAGCAGTCGATTTAAAAAGTCAGCACGTCAGTCAACTTGCCTTTTTAAGTGATTATTATTTTATTTTTATTATTATTTTTTTTTTTTCAAAGTGCAAATAAATAAAAAATGTAAACCAGAGAAAAAAATCAAAATTCACTTTCATTCGCTGGTCTGCTTTGACATCGGTTTGGCTGGTTGAGTTCGCATTGTGCGGGCGACAAATGTTTGCACTTTTTCGCTTTGCACTTCGCTCTTTTGTATTTTACGATTTTTTTTTCCATATTTATTTGATTGTCTTTTTCATTTTAACTTGATGGTTTTTATTTTTTTAATTTTTGCTTTTATTTCATTCTTTGACTCTTCTTGTTGGCAGCGACGAGAGCCAATGTGGTTGTTACTGTGGTTAATTTATTCCCATTGTTGTCGATTTGTATTGTTGGCGGCGTTGTCATTGTTAACGGAAATGCAATAGCTTTTTCTTTTACTTGTTATGAAAAAATAAATACGTATGTACTCGTAAATTTTCCAAACGAATTTAAAAAAATGAGGAGATTATAAATTTGATGAAAAGCTAAGAGGAGAAGCGAAAATTTCGAGAATAGATATTAATGTGAGTCAAAGCCTGATTATGGCAACTTTACTTAGCTTAAAGGAACTTTGAACTTAGAAAATCAAAATGAAACAGATTTCGACGTGGCATAAGTTACCCAAAGTTTCGGTAAAATAAGATGAAAATCTTACTCTTTTGCTCCTTATCATCCTTAAAATGCCTGCAGTGAAATACCTGAAAGGCAGTAGGCAAATAGAGCCTTGACTAACTGTACGCTTTCGATGCTTTTCTTACCACAAGAATGGAGTCGCCATCAAATTTCTTCTTTAGACCCTTTAGGAAGATGTTCTAAATCCAGCCAAGGTACCTACCACTAAACTGACAGGCGCCTTATTGCTAGACTGTTAGCTTTTTAGCATGAAATATTTGTTTTCGTTAAAAACTCATTTACTTTTCTGATGAATCGTTATTAATTTCCCAGCAAGGGTTTATTTCACTTGTACTGTTCCTTGAAAAGCGTTCACACACTCGTACCGTTTACAATGTTTTTCATTCATTTCAATTTATTTATTTAAACTTAATTTATTTGTAATTATTATTTTTAATTGATAGCAACAATCATTCATTTGTTTTTTTTTTTCGTATGGCTGTACATCTGCAGCAGTGCTGTCTCCTCCGCATTGATTGTTGGCTGTATTTTACTGCAACACTTTAAAATTTGTATTGCCAGCGGCGAGGCGAGGAAAATTGCATTCCACAAAGCAAAAGACTTCTTACCTTCACAAAAAAAAAAACAAAAACATGTTTATCCAATTAAGTGATCATAAATTGCTTAGGTAAATGTACTTGGTGTAGTTGTAGGCGTGACAAGTTATTTTCGAATTTCCAACATATGTATGTACACACAACACGTACGTATGTATGTATGTACATTAGGGTAGTCCAAAAACATTAAAGCCGGAATTGTAATGCTCTAACCCGCTAGGATTGGTCTATATCGAAAAAAGTATACCCCTAGTTTTTTATTTTGAAATAAAAAAATATTTATGGAAAATTTTGGGCGCTTTGAGCGACCTCTAAATATTTTTTTATCTCAAAATAAAAAATAGCGATATATTTTTCCGGTATAGAGCATAAAAAATCACGATCCAAAAGGAGATTTTGGCACATTAGCAAGTTCATTCGCTTTGACAATGGAAATACACGTCCTCTGCGGCCGACGACTGACAAGCCAAGGTCGTTTTTGTTTTTAAGCAACATTATCGATTTTCTTAGATTACATTAGCCTCGGTTTATCCTATAACACGCTACCATTCAATAGACTTGAGAAGTTTTACCTTTTGCATAGTATATTTAAAGTATATTTTGAATTCCGAATCTACAGGTACGAAGCCCGCTCAAACCCCCTCACCCTAATGCTCCGCCGTTAGATATTTTTTCTGTGGGGAATACGCTCTGCGCCATTATTTAGTAGTGATACGATTATAAACTTTGTCTAGTTCATCGGCCGCCAAGGTTGTATGGTCAGCAGTGTGTACTACTATTCCACAGCGCCTGGGTTCGTTCAGTGGTCCGACCAACATCTAAATTAGAAAAATTATTTTCTAACATCAGTCGCCCTTCGACAGACCGCCGAGTGTATTTCTGACATGAAAAATGTTCACATAAAATCCACTCGCCGTTCGGAATCGGCGTGAAAATCTACGTTCCTCTCCTTTGTGTAACAACATCAAGGCGCACGCCACAAATCGGAGGAGAAGCTCGGCAAAACAGTAACATATTGTGTAAGCGCCAATCTATTGTTATTTTTTTATTAATTCTACTAGCAGAACACCACTAAAATATATTAGGATGGCCCTTAACAATCAGCTCATCCCTCAATTGGTAATACCACGGTCTCAGATACCACACATAAATTTCGGTTCCGAAAGGAGGCGGTTAAGGCGTGTCGCACAGGGGCAAGGTTGATATTTCAATATGGAGACTCAAAAAATTTAAATTATTATTTTTTTTACTTCACAGCCAAACCGAAATTACCCTAGTCGAAGATATAACATGTACATTTATTAGCTGAAAGAAAAATTAGTTTTAATTTTTTGAGCCCTCTTAGAGGAATCTGAAATTTGACGCCTGTGCCACACGACTTGACCGACTCCAATCGGGTCCAAAATTTATATGTGATATCTTCGACTAGAGTAGCATCGACTTAGGGTTTGAGGCTTGGGAAACCTGATGTAAAAATTTGCTACCTACATTTAAGGCACACCCTAATAGTTATATATGCAAATCGTGTCTGTTTGCGCAATTGACGATAGCGAATCAAGTAAATTACTCAGCTTCCTTTTCAATGTCCCCGCGGCATCGCTATGTATGCTGAGAACTCTGGTTACTTGCGCTTATTGCATAGCAAAGCTTTACAAGTTGTTGGACAAATTTACCATATTCGCATGCACTACATTGCAACCGGATGCATTATTTGAAGAAACTGTTCGATATTTGTAAACAAAGGAAGCCAGGATTCTCTCCGTTCGCTACTACATCTGTTACAAAAATTGAATGTATGCTGATAAAAAGCTACCTGATAGGAATAATGTGTAAGGACATG
>NW_016164869.1:2188-29726 GCF_001687245.7 Rhagoletis zephyria | reverse complement strand
ATTTAAGTCGAACTTGCTTTTTGAAGCAGGTGGCAACCCTCCTGCATATAATTAAGAAATAAAGCCTTTTCAAAGCCATTTCGAACGATACTCATAGTGTAATAATTGATTTAACGATGACGACGAAGTTTTCGCTATTATGTACCCACATTAACTGCAATTAAAATATGTAAGTACATATGTATTTACATGCGCCATCTGTTACTCAAAAGCTGAAATACTTGCACACACACACACATACAACAACAANCAACCAATAAATATAGTGGACAAGGTAGTATTAAACTGAAGCACGCCAGAAGTTTGCCTTTACATAACAGAATTCTGTGCAAAAACACAATGGATGGCCGAATTGCCTCCTCGTTTGTATTTGCTAAGTTGCTACTACTTTTTTTATAAAAGTGTATGCGAAATAAATGCACGTCTTCTACTTACCTTCGATAATCTTTGAATTAGATTTGGAATTATAATAATACACTATTACCATTCGACTAGAACCAAAGAGGTAGCTTACCTGTAAGAAAAAAGAAGGGAAAGGATATTAGCATTTCTAAGTCTAATGCCGAATTTCCACTAGGCATTGAAATGGCAAAAAATGTATGACATTAAAAAAAAATGCCATGTGGAAACGAACTTAACGACTATTTTTTTAATGTAATGACATGATTATTTTCTAATGCTCGACTTTGTCATTTATGCCATTTAATTCCTAGTGGAAATCCAGTATAAATTCCAACAAAAAAAAAATAAAAAACGAATTTTGTGTAAAGTTTTTATTAAGTAAAAATCCTACTAATATTATAAAAGGGAAAGTTTGTGAGTAAGATTGTCGCTCGTTCACGTTAAAAAAAAAAACAGCTGGATGGATTTCAATAAAATTTTGCACATATACATATGTATATATGAGCCGTATTTTAGGAAAGTACTATAAATCCACTTTTGGAAAAAAAAAATTAGAAAGACACAGATATCCCCTATTTATACCTGTAATCATAAATTCAATGAATGTCGATTCCTTGCTAAAGTCAACAAAAGAAAGCTATACAATTTTATCCTAAATTTGTTTTTTTTTTTTCGTTGAATGCGGAATAAGTCCACTGTACGATACTGTATTTACTATGAATACTTCACCATGCTAACTACTTTTAATTATCATAATGAAGTAATTTAATTAACATTTTTTTATTTATAATAAATATATGGTACCACACAAAATTATTAGCACGGAGAATTTTTTCCAAAATATGCAAACATTTTTTATATAAATTTTTCCGCTAATTTTTTATAAACAAAAAACAAAAATAAAACTTCTAAACACTTTGAGCAAGAAAATTGCCAAAAACCGACGCCACCTATAAAGATAATAAAAAAATTTACGTAGCTCAAATACTAGATACCTACCAAATGTAAGTAATTTTTTTATTATGAATTGAAATTTAGTTGAAATTCTCCACACTGACCATGTTTTGGAATCTCGAGACAATAAGCGACTTTTTTAAATGAATTTAATTTTGCACAAAAATGGGCCAAATATAAAACATCGTTTTAAGTTTTTCTCAGGATTTTTTAAAGAACTTTGAAATTTGAAAAATTATATGGTTTTGTTATTTATGGCCTTATAACAATTATATTCAACAATTTTACTGGGGCCGTTTTCCGCAAAAATTTTCATTGAAAACGGTCTCAAGCTGAATAAAAAGGTTGAATATAATTGAAAAATTATATTAAATAAAAATTATTTTAAAAAATTCAGTGCGATGTGGAAAAACAAAACGGGTATGAAATTACAGAGAAAATTCTGTAGAATTAAAGCCGATAAAGTTTTTTGATGCATAACGAAGATTGCTATTGAAAATGTCCTTTCAAAATGTTATCCTTGAATATCCTTGAAATTTTGCAAAAATTATTTTTGAAAAAAAAAAATAAATGTTATGGGCGACTCGACGACCACTCGACGACATTCTCGAATTTCCTCCTAACTTTTTTAGCTTAAAAAATAAAATTAATTGAAAGAGTATTTTCAATACCTCAAGGACGAATACCTTGCAAACCAAATAGTTTTTTTTTTTCTTAATTCTACAGAATATCTTCTTTCATTTGGTACCCGAATTGTTATTTAACATTGGACTAAATTTTTTATTTAGCACAAAAAAACGCCGAAACACGTAAACTTAATTTTAAGTCGTAGCTTTTGGCCCCGTATACCGTTTTTCTATATGAGGTCACTTTCGCAAAATATTTTAACATTAAGTTTGCATTGTGAATGATAAAAATGCAAACTTTAACAGGGAAACAAATTGAAAAATGCGATTTTTTGTAAATTTTTTTAATTTATGGTAAAGTCTGTTCTTTTACAAAAAGATCAAGCTATCAACGAAGAAATAAAATTGCAAATGATCAAATGAAACCGTTTAATAATTTTTTAAAAACTATTTTTTCAAAAAAGTAAAACTTATTGTTGCTTTTCCACAATAGTTTTTCATTTAAAAACAGCCTAGAGCTCAATAAAAATTGTTGAATTAAAATTTTTTTTTTTTTTACCTTTTCCGAAGTGAACCTCTTAATATCAATGACATTATTTCCCATATATGTAATACTTAATGTGACCAACTATTTCATAGCGCCGCGAGCCGATTACCAAATTTCGAATGCGGTTTAGCGCGAGCCAAAACGCTGCCATCTTAGCCTCGGGAAGGTTGGACAGTCTAAAAGAAAGTGTGGAGCTGACACTAAAATGATCAGTTGAAATTCATAGTCTTACTGCCTGAATACCAATCGCACAATGGTCTGTCCGAACCCCCATCACTAGCTCTTGAGAGGTAATGTGGTATTCGGCACCTTTAAGGGGTAACAGTGGGTCACTCGAGTCTTGCGCTGCAAAAATTATTTTGAAGTACCCTATGAAAACATTTTTCACAGCAGAGGAACGTCTTAGTTTTCGTTTTTATGTCACAATAGGAGCATCACCTTCTCTTGCCCATTTTATAAGGCCCAACCATCCAAGAGTGTACCACAGGAGGACTGAGGCGCCCCTAGTTCCTCCTTACCTGGGGATAACGCTTTAAGGGTGCCGTTCCAATGCCAGCTCATCAGCCACGCAGTTTCCCACGATGTCACTGTGACCCGGCACCTAAACTAAAAGAACTCTACCGCTTCGTGATGTAGGCTATTTCCACCTGAAAGACACTTCAGAAGTCCCGAAGTCTGAATAGTTTTGGTGGTTTCCGACAAAATACACCTCCACCAAAACTGTGTCCAAGTTTTTATCAGTCCGTGAAGAAGATTACCGCTACCTTCTTCGAGTAACCCCGCCCTACGCAGTCATCTCTTGAGGGAATATAGGTAGAAAAGGAGCTTTTGGTAGCCATTTGGCAGGCATTGTAATCAATGTGTTCAGGGCTAAGTCGAAGCCCGCCATAACTCCAGAGTGTTACCACCCGGTTTCCCTTAGCATAATAGCAGTTCGTACTGCGACAATTCTGTCGGCAATATCCGTTTACAAGTGTAACCTTCTATATTAAGTTCCACCAGACAAGGGCTCCGTGAAACAAGAACGGCTGAAATCTGGTTTCATAGAGCTAATGAATTACTTTGGGCGAGAGACCTCACCTTTACCGATAACTCCGCTACAGAAGTACAAGGCAACCGACGCCTTTCTTACCCTTTCCTCAATGTTAGGCTTCCCCGACAGCTTCCTATGTCATTATTTCCCGTCACCTCGTTTTTGCAATTATCGGAGTACAAGAGAACAATAGCTATAGTGCTACTTTAGTCAAGAAAAAAATTGTCTTTATTTAATGTGAGTGTGTGTCCAAGGAATTTTGACATCTGATACTTCACCGCCTGTGACAGCCTGTTGCCTCACTATTTCATCAAGAAATAATTTTATATGCAGTTTTTGCTATTCTTCAGAGCTGCATACTGGCTTTTACTCTTTCGCCAACCTTGAACATAGATACATATTTGTTTTTCTCTGCTAACGAAAATGTGCATATTTATTTCTTATCAGATCAACAACGTACTCTGTACTTATCCATAAGTAATAAATCAGACATAAATTTTTGTTGAACTATTAAATAACAATCACTACTAAGATATTCTGTTATTGCAACCAAACACTCTGCTGCCACCTTGCATTCATTGCAGTCGCCGTCAACGCTGTCATCAGCAATGACCATCATTATCATCTCATTTACTACTGTCGATATGAGTGTGATTCAGCTATGCGAAGTCGCAAAATCCCAATTAAATTAAAATAATTTATCGTGTTTTTAAATTCGCCTTTTGCATTAGCGATCGTAATCGAGTTTGTACATACACACACACACACACACACACACACATTTCTACATGCATCTGGATGCATGTGTGTGAGGCGTACACTCGTATCTGATACCTGCTCGTCGTATTCCGTGTACTTAGCGAATTCAGTTATGTATAATTTATAACATTTTTTGTGACGGATTACAACTGTTGCTTATTACAACAATATCTGTTTGATTCTGATTCCGAATGTATTATATTATACCCTACGCGAGAACTGTCGACACCGGCATCCACACCCGGTGTGTAGTAAGCGCGACAGCCGTATTACAATCCCTGTCGGCTGGGGTAATTAATAATACATAAATGATGCAGTAGTTGGGGCCGTAACTGGTTCAAGGTTATGGCCTGTTCCTGTTAGCACGGTTTATTGTACTCTCGTATTAAGAAATAAATTCTACATATCTGTACAAAAATAGTGTAAATGTATATAAAGGAAAGCGCAAAAACAACAGTTGATTCCTTATTTTCTGACCTTTCCACTTAGGATTTTCGCCGGCATCAACGCTGGTTTCTAATTTTTTATACGATGTTTCATTTGTTTCGGAATTTTCCACATTTGCCTGATACGAATGAATGTAGAAATTTAATTTGTTATTTGCTTACATATGCACATAATATGGATTTAATTATTTTGCCATATGTTAATACATCTTCTTCTTCTTAAATGCGCCTAAGCAATTTGTGCCGAGTTCAGCAAAACACGCTAGTCACTTCTCTTCTGTGCCACCTGACGCCAATTGGAAATGCCAAGTGAAGCCAAGTCCTTCTCCGCCTGATCTTTCCATCGCAGTGGGGGCCTTCATCTTCTTCTCTTAGCCGCATCGCGGCCCGCGTTGAATACTTTCAGAGCGGGAGCGTTTCTTTCCATTTGGACGACATGGCCAAGCCAGCGGAGCCGGGGTTTCAAGATTTTACACGAAAGGTAGTCTGAAACCTCGTTTGGTATCAAATGGCTAGGAGAGGTCCATCCCAATTTTGACAGAGCTGATGGTATTGCTCAAGGTAATTTTACACAGCCGTATTAGTATCGCGGGGATACCAAATTCAGACATCGCGCCATAAAGACAACTTATCTTCATGCTGTCGAAGGCGGCTACAAATAGATGGTGTGATTCGATCCTATTCTCGCAGGTCTTTTCTAAGTTTTTGCGTATTGTGAAAACAAAGATGAGTAAAGATAAAGGCAAAAATGAAGACCAAGGTAAATTTAAACACTTTACTTATATACATAAAAGCAAAGGTGAAGGGGAATATATAGATGAAGAAAATGATAAACATAAAAGTAAAACCAAAGATAATAAGGATAAGGATACCGATAAAAGTAAAGACGAAGATAGGGGAAGAAAGATCAAAATAAAGGTAACTAAAGCGGAAAGGATATAGAGAGAGACACAGAGACGCAATCTGGGAACTATTTTGCGATTTTAGGTATTTTCGGGATTCTCGAGACTTATCGATAAAATAATCGAGTTTTTATCGATTCTGTTATCGATATTTTTATCGATTTTGTTATAGAAATTTTTACCGATATTGTTATCAATTATGCCATCGATATTTTCGGAACTTATCGATATAATGATCGATATTTTTATCGGTTTTGTTATCGATATTTATCGATTTTATTATCGATATTTGTCGATCATGTTATCGATAATCTTCGATTTTGTTATCGATAGTTATCGTCTTTGTTATGGATATTTATCGATTTTGATATCGATAGTTATCGCCTTTGTTATCGATATTTATCGATTTTGTTATCGATATTTATCGATTTTGTTATCGTTATTTATCGATTTTGTTATCGATGTTTATAGATTTTGTTATCGATGTTTATCGATTTTGTTATCGATATTTATCGATTATGTTATCAATAATTATCGATTTTGTTATCGATACTTATCGATTTTTTTTGTTATAGATATTTATCGATTTTGTTATTGATATTTATCGATTTTGTTATCGATACTTATCGGTTTTGTTATCGATATTTATCGATTTTGCTACCAATGGTATTATCGATGTTGCTATTTAAACTTTTATCGAATTTGTTATCGATATTTCTATCGGTTTTGTTATTGAAATTTTGTTGGACGTTATTATCTATTTTATAATCGATAGAGTATAAAGATAAAAATGAAGATAATGGAAAAACAGCATAACAGCATAAATGCAATTAAAACGAAAATTAATAAATATCGCTAACAAAGTCGATAAATATCGATAACAAAATCGATAATTATTGATAACAAAATCGATGAATATCGATAACAAAATCGGTAAATATCGATAACAAATCGATAAATATCGATAACAAAAACCGATAAAAATATCGATTATTTTATCGGTAGGTTTCGAGAATCCCGAAAATCTCTAAAATCCACAAATAGTTCCCACATTAAGTCTCTGTGTCTGTCTCTATATCCTTTCTCTCCCTCTCTTTAATTACCTCTATTTTAATCTTTTTTCCCCTATCTTCATCTTTGCTTTTATCGGTATCCTCATCCTCCTCTTTGTCTTTACTTTTATGTTCATCATTTTTTTCAGCTACATATTTCCCTTCACCTTTGCTTTTATATATATAAGTAAAGTGTTTAGATTTACCTTGGTCTTCATTTTTGCCTTTATCTTTACGCATCTTTGTTTTTGTTGTTATTTTCACCTTTGCCTTTATCATTTTCTTCATTTATGTACGTAGTCACCTTTACTTTCATTCTTGTATTGGTCTTTTTCTAAGTGTTATTCTTTAACCTTTTGTTAGCAAGTTTTTGTTAAATTTATAGATACCATATGCATACACATAAGAAGTACTTGTTTCAGTCCCAATCATTTCCGTTGCACCATTTCCGTTGCATCATTTCCGTCCCAACCAGATCCGTGTGCAACTTCCGCTGAATTTACCAATATACTCCCACCAACCAACCGCCGCTAAAGAAGTTTCAACTCAAAAAAACAAAAATATATTCTGAAGAAACTGATAACCTCCTCCTTTTTTTGGAAGTCGGTTAAAAGGAGAAAAAATATAACCTTAAGCAAAAGCAGATGTGTGTATGTATACATTGGTGATTTCGTTTCTACCAAAAAATGTTGTTTAATGTTACACTCAACCCTTTGAAAATGCATGTTTAGCTTTCTTGTCCTTGTCCACATCAAAAATTTCATCATATTATCGTTTTAAACAACCATCTGATTTTCAGGGCAACCATCTCCCCTGGCAAAGCTGCAAAGGGCAGAAAAGGTGCCTTATTTGCCTTAAAAGAGTGTGACATATTAAGAAACGAACACACAATTTTCTCACCCTTTGCCTTTAAGTTAGAATCGAACAAGAAAAGGGAAAAGGGCAATCAAAAGGCGACATTTTATGGTAGAAACGAAACCACCATAAGTTTCACTTCTCCAGTGTAGCTCAGGCACACTTACTTTTTTTTTATAGAAAAAACAGCTTTCTTGTTAGTTTTTTGAAAGCACTTCAAACTATATAGTAGTTCCAAATGACAATTTTTGGTTGCCCTCATGATCAGTTGTTATTTTGTCAGAATTGAAAGGTTGTGTTAATATAAATAAACAAAATTAGATATGGAAAATAGAGGTCAAGGTTTTGTCTAATAACAATTAATTAATGTGCATATCGTGTGTGTGTTTCTTTGTTGTTATTTAATGTGTTTGTAGGGCCCAATTAAATAAAAATATTTTACAATATTTTTGTGTTCCGTTGAGTAAAACTAGGAAGCTGACAAGTGCTGACGCAAGCTAATGATAAAAAAAAGCTCAATAATAATTCGATTTTATTTGAGTAATAACAGTTTTTGCTCATTTGGTTTAGGAAGAGCCTGCCTGAAACTATATAATAAAACAAACGAGTGTATAGAATTGACAACAAGAACCACGCTGTCAAGTTTAAAAGCGGCAAATCAGCTGTACGTACTTGATACTGCTAGGTTGAATAAGGAAATGAATTAGCAACAAGAGTTTACGGGGTGTGCATAGCTCAGTGGTTAACGCTTCTGACTTTGCACATCGATGACGCGGGTTCGATCCCTGCTGAAGCCTATAAAAAAGAAGTCTGATGAGGTGATGTGGCGATCTCCGAAATAGCTGCTATAACTTCTACCGCTTAGACTTTGTTGCTTTCTCCATTTTTTTTTTTAAACATAATCGTGGTACAAAGCTCAATAACAATAAATATTAAAATTAAAAAAAAAAAACATAATTGTGTTCAATCACGGGAGTTACATACATATATTCGACGACGTCAAAATTTACGATTTACACTAGGCATAAGTGGAAGGAGGAAAGCATACNTTTTTAAACATAATCGTGGTACAAAGCTCAATAACAATAAATATTAAAATAAAAAAAATAAAAACATAATTGTGTTCAATCACGGGAGTTACATACATATATTCGACTACGTCAAAATTTACGATTTACACTAGGCATAAGTGGAAGGAGGAAAGCATATATAAAAACGTAAAGGGCTGCTTGTGCCTACGTGAGAATTGTAACGTACTGAATACTGCTTAAGGGCGCAAGGTTGATGACAGAGAAGTACATACAGTCAATCACAGAAGTATTCATAAATTAGTTTTTTCACAATATTCAAACTGTTTTCCATTATAAATCTTTTTCGCTTATTTTCATTTAAAATACAACTCATTCTATACCGAAAACCATATAAATCATTCTTGCAAACTTTTTACAATATTCATTAAAATGAGTCAAACTTAAAAAAATGTTCATAAAAATTTTGAACTTTTTATTCAGAATTTTTAGAAAAATTTTCGGTATGCAGTTTTGTAACCCGTTCAATTTTAGTACGATTCAAAACTGAGACTGTGTGTGTTACATGCACTGCTCAGCTGTTGGTCTTCGTATACGAGTGAAACACACATGTACTCAGAGAGCGCTCAGTGAGCTATGGCCTGCTGACCACTGTTTTAAATTAAAATTAATTTTTTTTTTTTAATTAAAATTAACAAAAAAAAAATTATAATGGAAAACATTTTGAATATTTTGAAAAAACTAAATTACGAATACTTCAGTGNTTTTTTTTTTTTTAATTAAAATTAACAAAAAAAAATTATATTGGAAAACATTTTGAATATTTTGAAAAAACTAAATTACGAATACTTCTGTAAGTGACTGTATGTAGGTGAATTAAATTTTTACGCAGGCCATGCAAGATTACATTCTTTAAAACATATCTTTGACAAAACAACTTATGTAATTTTAAATTCTTTAATTTTAGATGGAAAAAGAAAGGAACTTACATAAAAAATTGTATAATTTTACTAAGCTTTTATGAAAATGCCAGCTTAAAACTTGACATATGATTGGTTAAAAGTTAATATGTTGTATGGGAACCAAACGATTTCACGCTACAAAGAAAAATTTGTCGAACACAAGATAAGTGGTTTTGTCATATGTTCATTGATATATTTAAATTCATTGATGACGTTGTTATTTTTTTCGAGGGCCTTAGTGCGTGCTTATTTTATTACTTTTTATAGTTTATTCGAGTTTGGCTTTGCGTTGGAAATTGAGTTAAGGTTACACATAAGTACTGTGCTCTTATCTGTAAAGCACTATTCATGAGACTTGATGCGGAGTCCGACACGTGCTTCCTCATTTACCTCATACACAACTCAAAGAAGTGCATGCAGTCAGTCAAAAAAGTTTAGGTACAGCGAATTTTTTACAATACGGGCAACTATTTTTTAAATATTTTATTTTTTGCTAATTTTTTATAAAAATATGGTTAATTCTACAACAAAAACCCAAACAATCAGAGTTTCAAACCTTGTGCAAAATTAAATAAAATTCTGCAATATATCATTCAAATATTGCACTTTTTATTTAAGCTCTCTAGAAGAAAGCTGTGTATGCAGTTTTTTAGCCCATTCAATTTTAGTATAACAAAGTGCAAGTTTGAGGTAGCTAGGGCTTACCATTGATTTTTAGCATTTTTTTTTTTGTTGAAGGTTTCGCACGTTTTTTCCATATAAAAAAATTTCAAACATTATTTTATATGGAGAAAATGAGCGACACCTTCAACAAAAAATTGTCAAATTGATATGGCGACAGTAATTTATGTGAAAAACGTCCATTTTTAAGGCTTAGTAAGGCTTTTTCAACCCTTAACTAGTGTGCTTCAAAAATTAGACATAACTAAATACTTATATTGGTCTATGAGGCCAAACCAACTTTATTGTTAAGTAATAAAAATATGTATAGATCGTTTCACCAAAAACTGTTTTTAGTGACTGTTTATGACTTTACAAAACAATTAAAGCGTTCGATTTTTTTTTTTTTTTAAGTTACTTTAATTCAAACTTTATTGGCAATATCTGAAACCATATGTTAAGAACAAAAACAAAAAAAGTGATTCATACATATGTTTAAAAAGAAAAAAATACTACGCGTATTCAGCTAATGTCAAAAACTGGCTTATCGCGCTGTTTTCTTACCGTGGCTCACAGCTTAAAAATACCGCCGTAGCTAAAACAAAAAAGTAACTTCGAAAATCTATATAAATAATATAATTGTAATAGGCCGATGTCTGGATATTATAGATATTAAAGAAATATTGAGACAAATCAACAAATTTTTAGAATTTTTGCCTCTCGAAAACTAATGCATGGAATCGAATGCAGTATTCACCAATGTATTCCTAGATATCTAACTTAAAAATAAAAAAATTTGAGAGTTGCCCGTTGTTTGAAAATTGCAGTTTAAGTTAATTGATAAGACAAAGTAAATATTGCAATATGGGTATCTTAGTCCTTAACATATAATTTAGAAAAAAAATAATTATTGCAAAATTTCAAGGATATTCAAGGATACAATTTTAAAAGGACATTTACGATACCTCTCGCTTTTGTGTATCAAAAAATTGAATCTGCGTTAATTCTACAGAATCTTCTCTTTAATCTAAAACCCATACTGTTTTTGTGCATTGCAGCGAATTTTTTAAATAATGTNTGTATCAAAAAATTGAATCTGCGTTAATTCTACAGAATCTTCTCTTTAATGTAAAACCCATACTGTTTTTGTGCATTGCAGCGAATTTTTTAAATAATGTTTTTTAAGTAATCATATTTTTAAAATTTTCAAGTCTTTAAAAAATCCTGCGAGAAAAACTAAAAACATAGTTTTACTATATTTAGCCTATCCCTGACAGATATCGTCAGATAGGTAGGAGACATTAAAAAATAAATCGAAAAATAGTTACGTCAATGCTAAGGCTTGGTGTCTCACAGACCACGCACAAACAAATTAAATGCAAATACTACCGCTCTTTTCACCGCACACGTTTATAAGTACATAGCTACGGGAGTTAACTCACTGCTGATTCGGTAAAAGCTATTCGTAGTACGAAATTTATTGGAGCGTAAACGAAATATGTATTTTAATCTAAAAAGTTTGTCGTGGTCTGAGAGATCAACAACAGTACTTAAGGGTTAAAATAATTGAAAGCAATCTGCATTTCTTCACTGATTTTCTTGAAGGCCTACTTGTACACTTGAAAATAAAACAAATATGTGTTAAATATTTGGCCTACAGAACAATTTTAGTGAAAAACGCCCGTTTTCAGTATTCTATGGAAAGTTCTATCGTTTTACTTTGCCTATTCAGCGAAGAGCGGCCTTGCGCACAGTGGTTGGAATCGCAAATCTAGCTGAATCAAAGTCAAAATTTGATTTGCTTTTAAATTACTTTATGATACTCGTAATATATTCCTGACAATATATTTAAAAATATACTACAAATTTGAATTGACTGATCCAATATGGGGGACGATTTTTTTGTGGTTCGATGATTTTTTTATATGGAGAAAATGAGATACACCTTCAACAGAAAAATTGCCAAAACTCAACTTGCACTTTGTTATACAAAAATTTAATGGCATACAAAACTGCCTACTCAAAATCTGTGTTGCTTGTGCGCGAAGTTTTAAACTTAGATTAATACGGTTTCTGTTAAAGAACAAAATATATTAAAAAAATAATAATAATAATTAAAATGAAATAATAATAACATAAATAGTCAAAACTTTTTAATACATGGTTGTCACATAGTTATGATAAGCACTGTATTTATTAGAGAATCATCAGTTCGAATGAAGTATTTTAAATAGTATTTAGTAATTTTTATTATGAGTTGAAAATAAAATAAAAATCTTTATATAATGCAAAATATATAATATTTAAATAACTAACTTTTCCAGAAATTGTATTAATTTTTAATAAATTTGTAATCGTCATAAGTATAATCTCTGAACAAAAAATGTTCAAATATGAGGGTTATCTAAGATTTTTTAAATTTTTCGTCCGCCACATTAGATCCGTCATTTAGCATTTCTGATAAATGACTTTAGATTCGTATTCAGCGTTTCAGATACACACTTTTATAAAAATCTACCGATTCCTTAAATTTTTCGTCCGCTATATTGGATCTGTCAATTTGAATTTTTAGTAAATTACTTCAGATTCGTAATAAGCGATCCAGAAAACCCCTGGATACCCAGTTTCATAGAAGTCTACCGATTCTTTAAATTTCCCGTCCGCCATTTTGAATTTATAGTAAATGACTTCAGATTCATAATCAGCGACCCAAAGATCCCCTAGATAAGAAGTGGTGTTAAAATTCATCTTCGCCCAGCTAGATTTACGATTTGAATTACTGTATACCGTTTTGATGACTGAGTCTCTGCTAATTTTTTTCATAAAATTTTAGTTATAAATTTTAATTTAATTATGAAGTTTTAAGCAAATCACTTAGAATATCACCAATTGCTTGACCATTTGCTTTTGATCTTTCAAATAGAGAATTTTCGCCCAAATATATGCGTCTTAGGCCCAAGGTGCATTGATTGACAAACATTATTAACATCAACACACATATGTACCTGTGCACAAACATCTATTGATTTGCGTGAATTGATGTGGAACCCAATTCGATGTGAAATGAATAAAATTTTTTTTTAACAAACTTCCAATTGCGAATTTTTCAGTTCAAATCAGCAAAATTTGAGATGAAGAAGTGTTGAGCGAACAAAAACAAAACAAAGAAAACCCCTACACTAATCTGTATTTAACACTTTTGCGCACTTTTAGATTTTTCACCTTTTAAGGGTTAATGACAGTCTGCACTACATATGGATTTATGTATATGTAAAGAGAAGCGTCCTAAAACCATACCATGAAAAATATACGAATAGAATGTAATAAAATTAATACTTTTACTTGCGCATAGAATGTAGAAATATTATTAAAATGCTACATAAAACCTAATGGACCTTGATCCCGGGTCGCCATCTGCAGCGATTGATTGTCAGCTGTCGAACTCGTGATGCTATTGATGGTTTTACGCTCATTAAGATGTCGCGCCGCTTTGCGTTCTTAATTTTTTAATCATGCATAAAAACTTATTGATTTATTATTGACAAACATCTATGTATGTATGTATTTGTGTATGTATGCATGTTTGAAGCTTGTGAATATATGGATTTTTAATAAGACTATGTACAAGGATGTGTTTATTCGTAAGTCGGCTTACCTATAGACTAATGTGAAACTAGAGCATTCTGGTTTATTACCGGTCCGCATTAAATATACAACGCATTTCAATTTGTTCAGGTTTGACATTTAATAAGAAAGAAGATTGTAGGTGAGAGCCGTTTAATTGTGTACAGATAAAGAAATGAGCATTTGAATATTGTGGTAACATATTGGACACGAGCTTTTCATCCACTTGGATCCACTCGAAACAAACCTAACCTTACCTAACACAGATATCATAGCAATGTCTTCGGAGAGGCATATTTTCAAAATTTGGTTTAGTCTTTCTGAAGCTGTATTTTACTTTCAAACACACTCGTCTAAGTCTCATATTAGTATGGGTGCCAAGCTGACCATCGGATTTATGAATTTTCAGATTTGCAATAAATCTCTCATAATTTTTCAATACTCGTGATANTTATTCGTAAGTCGGCTTACCTATAGACTAATGTGAAACTAGAGCATTCTGGTTTATTACCGGTCCGCATTAAATATACAACGCATTTCAATTTGTTCAGGTCTGACATTTAATAAGAAAGAAGATTGTAGGTGTGAGCCGTTTAATTGTGTACAGATGAAGAAATGAGCATTTGAATATTGTGGTAACATATTGGACACGAGCTTTTCATCCACTTGGATCCACTCGAAACAAATTTAACCTTACCTAACACAGATATCATAGCAATGTCTTCGGAGAGGCATATTTTCAAAATTTGGTTTAGTCTTTCTGAAGCTGTATTTTACTTTCAAACACACTCGTCTAAGTCTCATATTAGTATGGGTGCCAAGCTGACCATCGGATTTATGAATTTTCAGATTTGCAATAAATCTCTCATAATTTTTCAATACTCGTGATAAGGGATTTTGCGCTCAATGCCTATCAAGGACTAGTATTGGCCGTGAACGCGGCTAAAAGTATTATCCGAAGAGTCAGTGGAGCTGTTTTGCTTATATATCTTCAGGTTATACCTCCCTATGAGCTTGTAACTTGACTAAGACCTATGATGTACGCCAGTGAAGTTCTCCTATTCCTTTGTCTCTTTGCTGAGTCCTTCCTTCAACGTGTTTATACTGCGGGACTCAAACTTATGATGGGCATACTGGACCAGGCGTATTTGGAACTAGAAAAGAGCAACTATATTCCCGGCGAAATTTTCGCCATCGAAGGCTTCACCAGCAAATTCCTTCATAGAAGACGGTAAGGCAATATAAAAAGGTTTGGGGACGTGCAAAACTACTAGAGTTATAGACAGTTATAAAACTCTCTTGAACGGTAAAAAAGGAAACGGCTGACACACTCGCAAACCTTCTAAATGAAACTTAGCCGAGCTTTTAAGAATAAGCGGTGATCCTAATGTAGCTCTCAGCTCAGTCAGCCCACTTATCATTGACACTGTTCGGTATTCTCAACATAAAGAGTTTTTAGTTGAAATTACATGTACGATTCCCTCACNACTACATACGATTTTTGCCTTATTTGTGTACGTATTTTATGTACATACTTCATAAATACATACATATGTATGTATGTACGATTATTAAAGTGTATGTTTCTTTTTTAGAGGCAAATACTTAGTTCAATATATTCAAGCGTATTGCCCTGCAAGAGTCTGAGTCGGATAAGAATTTATTTTTGTAATAATCTCGGCATGTATTTCACCTTAACTTTATTGCTGTTTTTGCAAGCGCGTAGAATAAAGCGTGATTTTACATAAGGTTTTTTTAGCAAGTTTTTTCCGGTAAAAAGCGGCACAATTCTTCATTGATGATATATACTCTGTACAGGCCAGCCAAAGCGAGTTCAGTTTAGATTTTCTATTGTAAATTTTCATTTGTGTATGCATTTTAGTAGTAAGTATTTAAATACGAATATGCAGGCACTAGAATATGGTACGTAAAAAACAAAAAAAAATAAAAAAAATCAACATCTTGCTTTTTACAAGCTTTTATTTAACTTCACTTGTATGTGTGTCCTGGAATTTTGTAATCAATATTTAGCAAGTTTCCCGATGAGCTTGAGACTTGGAACATCGCACTAACTGCAGGATAGTAAATTAATAACACTTACTTAAAAGTATAAGAAACTCTATTGGATAGAATAGTCATAGGTCCAAAAAGTTGTATTTCTGGTTGGCTCTCGGAAGAGATAGCAGTGATAGTCCGAGATAGCTAAAAATGTTTCAATAGTTTCAAGTGAACCCAGCGCCCTAATACCTCTGACTTTAGAGAAATTCGACCTCCTAAACATGATGTTTATGGATATTTCATGACCGAACCTACCTCCCTCCAACTATGCCGTCCAACTTCGACCCATACGTAAAAAAGGTAATTTGACCTCTATTCCAGAGGCTTTTATTCTACCATTTACAACCTTAGAGAGCTGTATGTAGAGAAGGATCCGGTCGGAAGTAGTTTCGGTATGCACTGATCCGTTTCTTCAGGTATGAAGACCAAATTTTCAAAGATAGTCGAGTGCTCATGGTGAAGCGAACTACAGCAGCTTTACGTGTAATGTCCATGGGTATGACGTTAAACGTAGAGGTAGTCCGGAACGCTACGCTGATTCCAACAAGCGCGGGGCCTTTGATTACATTCTAACTCTTTCTTTCTAACTATTCTGGTAAATTCCATCAGACAATGGCCCTACAACACATAATTGGCTGGATTGTCGTTATACATACGTACATATGCACATATGTATGTTGCTATAGTATTTTACCTTTGGAGAGAGGGCGACTCTCTTCTCGATGGCGACTTCACAACGCAGTATAGAGCAACTTATATGCCTGATACCAACCCCTTCAATATTATTTGGCTTGCTGTCTGGGGTCGCGCCCAAATACTTGAACTGTCGGATGGCAAAATGTGGAATGTCATTGATCGAGGGAAGCCCGCCTTTAAGAACTTTGCATCTCTTGGTGAAGAGAAGAAGCTCTGTCTCACCAATATAAATAGCAAGTCAGCAGCTAGCCGACCGATTTATCACTAAATTTAGGTACCCCAGCACAAGATAATAAAGGAGTGGCTAAAAACTTTTCTCTGAAATGAAAATCTTACTAACACAGATTTTTTCAATCGAAAAATAAAACAGAAATATAATAATTTTACTATGCCTCTGTTCCCTAATTCGACACTGGGGAAATCCCAAAAGCAAGTGACTTGACGGACCCATGTCGATACTGTTTTGAAAGAACACGTAGATATCTTTTCAATTTTTTCGCCGCTCAAACTTGTTTATTTTTTTGTCAAGCTTAAAATTTGACACCCTCCAAAAGTACTGCATCTTTATATACATTAGGGTGCCCATCGAAAATGTTTTTTTTTTTTTTTTGAAATTACAGGACCCTACCCACTAATTTTATTAGTTTTTATAAGAAATATTATTGCCTATTTTTATAGATTTTTTAAAGGTCATCTAGAGGTCGAGACCTTTCGATTTAGATCAGAAAATACGATTTTGTGGATTTATGAATTTTTGAATGACTATTTTTGATTCGATTTCAAAGATCGAATATGATCCGACAAATGGGCCTTTAAAATTGTATATAATGATATATTGTCGGACTTGGGTGGTTGGTATTTTTTATCGGGTATTGTGAGACATCACATCCCATGATATTGATATTTTAAGGACCATCCTAATATGTACGCATGTATGTATTTTTGCAAAATAAAATGGTACATATATTTTATTAGCTATGGTGTAATCAAATTAGCTTCATTACCATACTCGCAGACTTGATACGATAGCCTTTTGATTTACTTGCAGACATAATTTGCTCGCAAATTTAATCGGGAACACTTTTACTATTAATTTAAACATAAATACACATTTATGTATGAACGTACCAGGGATGCCAACTCCATTAAGGCTAATTCCCCAAAATACCTGAAAAAAATTTCCCTCTATTTTCAATGGCATTCCCCAAAAATAACTATTACTATTAAAGGCACTTGATTCTCATTTTTTATTAAAAAAAAAAAATATCGTATATTACAATGACGTTACAATCTCTTTTAGTATATAATACTGATACTTCTGAGTATATTTCGTAAAGCTTGTCTATCATATGCATATATCAGCCATAGATGGATTATTCCTTAGAATATATTTCTTGATAAAATTTTTGTAGTTGTCTACAAGTCGCACTAAAATCAAAAACAGTTATTTTGTAAGTAAAATTGTCTCCAAAGTATCTATATGTCAAGCCAATTTAAGACTGTAGTTTTTTTATGTTTTTTTTAATTATTTTAATATACCTGACTGGAAGATGGACCTACCTGGGCAGGCAGTTCGAAAACGCAATATCTCAGAAAACTTTTCAAGAACGTCCTATTTCAGAATTTGGTTGAGGAACGGTTTATTTTAGAATTTTATTGTAGAACGCCCTATTTCACAATTCGGTTCAAAAACGCCCTATCTTAGTTGCCGATACGAAAGCGTCCTATCTCAGCACATTTTCAATATATTTTCAGCACATGTTTAATATTATAGGGCGATTTTGAACCGAATTCTGAGAAAGGGTGTTCTTCAATCCGGTTCTGAAGTAGGACGTTTTTGAAACGATTTTTCGTGATAGGTCGATCTTCCACACAGGCGTCGATATATTGATAAATACTTAATTTTATTAGTGTTCAAAATTTTGCCAGACGTTGGCGAAGTGAGGAATGATAGTGTCAAACATAAACGCCAAATGAAAAGTGTTGTTGTTTGTTGTTATTGTTGTTGTAGCGGCGTACTTAACCCTAACCCAAACTCAACTAACGGGAGACCCAGGAAGTGCGCAACTTCAACTGGGTTTGTCAATAGGGGGGCAAGGGCGTTAGCTGAGTGGGCTTTTGGTGGCATGCGAAGAGGTGCCGTTAGTCATGAGGGGACTCTCCGCATACCGGGCAGTCAAAAGTGTCGCTATGCGCGGTTGCAATTTAACGCCGTAATGGGAGATTATTATTACAAGTTGTAATTTTAATCTCAATAGGAATGTTCCAATAAAAATAGTTTGTATATTGAATTCCCCCAAAATTTAAAGCCATTACCCGATTCCTCCGAGAAATTCGAATTCCACCAAAATCGGGGGAATTCTCGCCCGTTTGGCATCACTGGTATGTATGTATGTTTTCGAGTATGCAAGCAAGCAATTAGTGTGATTCGCCAGCCGTCAGCCGCCAGTCGATGGACGATAAGCGAGCGAAAAATATCACAACAATTGTCGCATATTTGATATGAATGAGTGGGTAGGTAATACATAGTCGCGGAACGATTAAAAACAATATGCTCTATACTAAATTTCATTAATTTCGTATTCAAAACATGTACATGAACCAACCACTCTGCCATTCAGTGCTGCAGCGATACAGTCAGTTAGACTGCTTTTACACAGTTCAAGTATTGAATTCAATTCTGCTCGCATGTGGAAGAGAGGGGGGAGAAGAAAAGAGATGAGTACATATGCGTCTGTAACGTCAAGTCGTTTCAACTTTCATGCTTTGCTTTTAACATTTTCGTTGTTTCCCATTTAAAGAACCAAAAACTTGAATTCAACAGAATTGAAGCGTGTAAAAGCAATTAGAAAACACAAAAGAGGATGAGCAAGAATTGCTTTCAAGTACTTGAATCATGTAAATCGGGTGTTAGACCGTGGATGCGAAAATTAGTGCATACTACCACACTTTCGGCGCACTCACTCAACTGCCTTACATTGAGTATTATTTACGCGTCTTTTTTTCGACGAAACTTTATTGTATTTAACATTTATGCAAACAGAAGCTGACAACAAGTCAATTATGCATGATTACAATCGCAAAACAGAAAAAAGACAGGAATAACAACAATAATAATAACAACAACAACAAATGTAGTACGAATTGTAAAAAAATCCTAACACGTACGTAAAAATGGCCTGTTAAATTGTTGAAAACACTTAAATGAAGAATTTCTGAAATTATTGAGCCATTAATTTTGTAGACAGAGATTTTGACAAAGATCACATTAATCCACATAGTAAATACTTTTCAAAAAAATTTAAAATGCATACCTGCACTTCAAAACAAGCTGAAACAAATAGAATTTGAAGTGCTGAATTATGGGGAAAAACAAAGTATAGTACACTAAGCAGGATTACCCAGCAAATTGGATTAGCTTTGCCGATTGAATTGAGTTAAATTAAAAAAAAAAACTATCAGTATTTCATTTAAAACGATTTAGGTAAAAAAGAAAAATTGGTAATTTTTGGATCGGCCGCCGCAACCGAGTAGTTAAAGTGCGCACTTTCACACGGCATGATCAAGGTACAAATCGAATTTTTGCTTACAAACAGCGGAAGCTACCCGGCTTCGAGTGCATTTCTGTCGTGAAAAAGCTTCTCATAAAATCATTAAATCAATTACCGTTCAAAGGTGGAGTAAAATTATAGGTCTCTCGATTTGTGTTATAACATCATGATGCGCACCATAAATCGGTTAAGGTCGTATGCACAAAATAAACCACACAAATATTTGCGCAAATACCAGTAAGTACAAATAAGAATTGAATGCCAATTCGGAAAAATCTTATTTGTACTAATTTGTGTTTGCGCAAATAGTTGTGTGGTGTATTTTGCGCATTAGCAAAAATGTGAGCACCAAATATGTACACCCCGCACAGTGGTACAGAACCATACATTTTTTTGGAAAATATTATAAGGTGACAGCGAAGAACCTCAATTTGCCTTATGCAACATTTATGGACATATGGAAATCAAAAAACCAAAAATTTACTTGATCGATATATATAAAAGCATACCTCCCACACAAACCTAACATCAAAAACGCCTTAAAAATGGCATAAAAATCACACTGATGAATATACGTATAACTCCGAAATTTGGTTCATATGTTTTTAATAACGTTATATGTGAATCCTTAAAAATTGGACTTAATCGGCTTACCTAAAAACGTACCATACAAACCTATACTTAAAAACTCCTTAAAAAGGTCATAAAAAGCGAACCGATGAAAGGCGACATATAATTTATTTTATAGGGAAATTTCGGATAGTGGACAAATTACCTTTAGCACGCGCAGTTGATTCAGCATTTTTGATTATTTTCCAAAGGAATATTTGATTGCTGATGCCTAGTAAATTCGTTAACCGTTCAACGCAGACCGATTTAATCAAAATATAAAAGTTGTTGTATATTTCATCAAAACACATTTGCTTTTTATTTTCTGTGTACTTTTACGGTCTCTGTTTAAAGATTTTGTCTGAGAATATCTCTAATAAAAATTTTTTTAATATTTTACCGCTCTAGCGACCTCCAATCTCACCAATTTATCAGATACCAATTTATTCAGATATTCCAAAAAAAGAGCCAAAAGAACATTTGTGAAAGAGCTAAAAAATTAAAAAAAAACTACAAACTTAATAAATATTAAAAAAAAAGATTTATTAGGGATATTCTCAGACAAAATCTTTAAACAAAGACCGTAACAGAACACAGAAAATAAAAAGCAAATGTGTCTTCATGAAATATACAACAACTTTTATATTTTGATTAAATCGGTCTGCGTTGAACGGTTAACATCATCAGCATCAGCAATCAAATATTCCTTTGGAAAATAATCAAAAATGCTGAATCAACTGCGCGTGCTAAAGGCGAGGTATTTATTTAAATGGTTTAATAAATTATTAATTGTTTAGAAGAAAGGCAACACACATCACTGTTACGGCAATGTGATCAAATTGCTTTTAGTTTTCCCCATTCAAAATCAACCCACCCTAGTGTTGACAATAAATTTTGATGATATTTTTTTGCTACATAGCTTAATCGGGAAGAATTGATTGATTTTATAAGAAGAGCGCGGTTTTATGCTGCCTTTGTTGTACATATGTTATAAGCGTGAAATAATGATGAAATAGAGCGGCGGCACGCTTAACAAATTGTTTGTAACTGTAGTGGTGTACAAAAGGTGCAACCGTTTAATCAGCCATAGCTACGGTGACCATTCGTACCGATTTTGGCGGGACAGTACCGATTTTGAGAAAATTGTCCCGCTAAATATTTTTTAAAAGTCGGGAGGTATAAGTGTCCCGATTTGTCATATTTGTACCAACAAAGTCCCGATTTTCAGTGTTTTATTTATTAATTTAATAAGAGTCTCCCTGTACTCTGGTCCAAAAATAATTTTTCGTATAAACGTGGCACCACTTTGGTTATAGCAAAGGACATAGAACACAAGGGAGCCTTAAACATAGCCAACATCCTTGTTTTCTATGATCTTTGGTAATGTGTTATTCTGTCACACTAGTGCGCTCGCTATATTATCTAAATTTTTTTAAGGTCTTTATAATTTTTTGTTAGTTTTTTTTTAATGAAACGATTCTAACTTAAATTTAGTGAAATTATAGAATAATAATAGAAAAATAATACTTTTACCCTCGAGAAAATAATGGATATAAAAAATATAAGCTGTAGATAAAGTGGCGAAAATATAAATAGGGAAGCATTCCTTGGTTATTCCTTTCGATTATTTAATGGTTAGTATTAAAGTTTACTATTTTTTATGAAAGTGTAGCTCGTTATCTAACAAAGACCATGTAAGTNTGCTTTGCTTTTGACATTTTCGTTGTTTCCCATTTAAAGAACCAAAAACTTGAATTCAACAGAATTGAAGCGTGTAAAAGCAATTAGAAAACACAAAAGAGAATGAGCAAGAATTGCTTTCAAGTACTTGAATCATGTAAATCGGGTGTTAGACCGTGGATGCGAAAATTAGTGCATACTACCACACTATCGGCGCACTCACTCAACTGCCTTACATTGAGTATTATTTACGCGTCTTTTTTTCGACGAAACTTTATTGTATTTAACATTTATGCAAACAGAAGCTGACAACAAGTCAATTATGCATGATTACAATCGCAAAACAGAAAAAAGACAGGAATAACAACAATAATAATAACAACAACAACAAATGTAGTACGAATTGTAAAAAAATCCTAACACGTACGTAAAAATGGCCTGTTAAATTGTTGAAAACACTTAAATGAAGAATTTCTGAAATTATTGAGACATTAATTTTGTAGACAGAGATTTTGACAAAGATCACATTAATCCACATAGTAAATACTTTTCAAAAAAATTTAAAATGCATACCTGCACTTCAAAACAAGCTGAAACAAATAGAATTTGAAGTGCTGAATTATGGGGAAAAACAAAGTATAGTACACTAAGCAGGATTACCCAGCAAATTGGATTAGCTTTGCCGATTGAATTGAGTTAAATTAAAAAAAAAAACTATCAGTATTTCATTTAAAACGATTTAGGTAAAAAAGAAAAATTGGTAATTTTTGGATCGGCCGCCGCAACCGAGTAGTTAAAGTGCGCACTTTCACACGGCATGATCAAGGTACAAATCGAATTTTTGCTTACAAACAGCGGAAGCTACCCGGCTTCGAGTGCATTTCTGTCGTGAAAAAGCTTCTCATAAAATCATTAAATCAATTACCGTTCAAAGGTGGAGTAAAATTATAGGTCTCTCGATTTGTGTTATAACATCATGATGCGCACCATAAATCGGTTAAGGTCGTATGCACAAAATAAACCACACAAATATTTGCGCAAATACCAGTAAGTACAAATAAGAATTGAATGCCAATTCGGAAAAATCTTATTTGTACTAATTTGTGTTTGCGCAAATAGTTGTGTGGTGTATTTTGCGCATTAGCAAAAATGTGAGCACCAAATATGTACACCCCGCACAGTGGTACAGAACCATACATTTTTTTGGAAAATATTATAAGGTGACAGCGAAGAACCTCAATTTGCCTTATGCAACATTTATGGACATATGGAAATCAAAAAACCAAAAATTTACTTGATCGATATATATAAAAGCATACCTCCCACACAAACCTAACATCAAAAACGCCTTAAAAATGGCATAAAAATCACACTGATGAATATACGTATAACTCCGAAATTTGGTTCATATGTTTTTAATAACGTTATATGTGAATCCTTAAAAATTGGACTTAATCGGCTTACCTAAAAACGTACCATACAAACCTATACTTAAAAACTCCTTAAAAAGGTCATAAAAAGCGAACCGATGAAAGGCGACATATAATTTATTTTATAGGGAAATTTCGGATAGTGGACAAATTACCTTTAGCACGCGCAGTTGATTCAGCATTTTTGATTATTTTCCAAAGGAATATTTGATTGCTGATGCCTAGTAAATTCGTTAACCGTTCAACGCAGACCGATTTAATCAAAATATAAAAGTTGTTGTATATTTCATCAAAACACATTTGCTTTTTATTTTCTGTGTACTTTTACGGTCTCTGTTTAAAGATTTTGTCTGAGAATATCTCTAATAAAAATTTTTTTAATATTTTACCGCTCTAGCGACCTCCAATCTCACCAATTTATCAGATACCAATTTATTCAGATATTCCAAAAAAAGAGCCAAAAGAACATTTGTGAAAGAGCTAAAAAATTAAAAAAAAACTACAAACTTAATAAATATTAAAAAAAAAGATTTATTAGGGATATTCTCAGACAAAATCTTTAAACAAAGACCGTAACAGAACACAGAAAATAAAAAGCAAATGTGTCTTCATGAAATATACAACAACTTTTATATTTTGATTAAATCGGTCTGCGTTGAACGGTTAACATCATCAGCATCAGCAATCAAATATTCCTTTGGAAAATAATCAAAAATGCTGAATCAACTGCGCGTGCTAAAGGCGAGGTATTTATTTAAATGGTTTAATAAATTATTAATTGTTTAGAAGAAAGGCAACACACATCACTGTTACGGCAATGTGATCAAATTGCTTTTAGTTTTCCCCATTCAAAATCAACCCACCCTAGTGTTGACAATAAATTTTGATGATATTTTTTTGCTACATAGCTTAATCGGGAAGAATTGATTGATTTTATAAGAAGAGCGCGGTTTTATGCTGCCTTTGTTGTACATATGTTATAAGCGTGAAATAATGATGAAATAGAGCGGCGGCACGCTTAACAAATTGTTTGTAACTGTAGTGGTGTACAAAAGGTGCACCCGTTTAATCAGCCATAGCTACGGTGACCATTCGTACCGATTTTGGCGGGACAGTACCGATTTTGAGAAAATTGTCCCGCTAAATATTTTTTAAAAGTCGGGAGGTATAAGTGTCCCGATTTGTCATATTTGTACCAACAAAGTCCCGATTTTCAGTGTTTTATTTATTAATTTAATAAGAGTCTCCCTGTACTCTGGTCCAAAAATAATTTTTCGTATAAACGTGGCACCACTTTGGTTATAGCAAAGGACATAGAACACAAGGGAGCCTTAAACATAGCCAACATCCTTGTTTTCTATGATCTTTGGTAATGTGTTATTCTGTCACACTAGTGCGCTCGCTATATTATCTAAATTTTTTTAAGGTCTTTATAATTTTTTGTTAGTTTTTTTTTAATGAAACGATTCTAACTTAAATTTAGTGAAATTATAGAATAATAATAGAAAAATAATACTTTTACCCTCGAGAAAATAATGGATATAAAAAATATAAGCTGTAGATAAAGTGGCGAAAATATAAATAGGGAAGCATTCCTTGGTTATTCCTTTCGATTATTTAATGGTTAGTATTAAAGTTTACTATTTTTTATGAAAGTGTAGCTCGTTATCTAACAAAGACCATGTAAGTCAAAATTTCAAACTTTGTACAAAAATGAGCAGAATTCGACAAAGACATTATGAATACCGTTGATTTCTAGTAAATTTTTTTGTGCAAGGTGTTGCTCATTTTCTCCGTGCACAAAAAAAGTTTTTGAACATGGTACTTTGGATGAAGAAAATGCGCGAACAAAAAATTGCCAAAAATCAAGGATACTACTTCAACCTTGCCCTTTATTGTACTAAAATTTAATGGGCTACAAAACTGTATACTCAAGATAATTCTAGAAAATCTGATTAAAATGTTAAAAAATTGTGATCAACATTTGTTAAGATTCGTCGAATTTTTATAAATGTTCTACAAAGTTTTAAATTTTGGCTTAAATGTTTTTTTGGATTTCCATAAAAAAAATAAACATTTCTTGAACAAAGAAAGTTTAGGCTACAACTTGCTAAAATGTCTTTTCTCTATTATTTACATTCTCGCCACCGTATATATTGTGTGTATAGATTTTTGCGATAATTTTTAAATTTCTTTCTCTTTGTTTTGTTTTAAACAAAACTGTATTAAAAGATGTTATATCTTTTTATTCTAAAAACAAAATTGAATGTTCGGATTTGATGATTAAGAGATGTCCCGATTATTGGCCACAGAAATCTGGTCACCGTCCATAGCTTTAATAAAAAAGTTTAACATATCGCAGACCTACATAGATCTAAATTGATTTTTCCTAAAATTGTTCCCCCTTTTTCCTAAAATTACTCGAAAACAACGTTTTTGCTAAAGAGCGATTGTATATATAAATTTTTAATAAATATTGATGATTCAAAAAATCTGAAAGTTCAGTACATAAAGAATATAAATTCAAGGCCGTATTTAAGAAAAGTTGCCTAAACTCGACAATTTTTACGCGATTGCATTAAATGAGATATCAGTTTATTTGAAAATAGATTTGATTTTAGATAGTACTACATATTTTGAAATTGTGGAAATTAGTGATAGTCAAATTTAAAAAATTAAGAGAAATATGAATCTTTTTTTTAGTTTTAGGTTTAGTCCGACAATAAATTATTATATACCATTTTAAAGGCCGATATATCCTCTAATCAGGTCATATTCGATCTTTGAAATCGAGTCCAAAATAGTTATTCAAAAACTGATAAATCTACAAAATTCTATTTTCAGACCAAAATCGGCAGGTCGTGACCTCTAAATGAACTTTAAAAAATCTATAAAAGTAGGCAAAAATATTTCTCATAAAAACGAATAAAATTAGGGGGTAGCGTCTTGAAATTAAAAAAAGCTTTTTCCATGGGCACCCTACTGTACATACATATACATATATGTATATATATCTTGAAAATAGGATCGGGGTTTAAAGATTTGGAATCTGGAGATCATATGGGATAATTCCTCATTGAAATGCCTTTCATCCATTTTAATAACCCCCGCCGCTGTTTCAAGAGCACATATACATACATACACAGGTACATATGTTGTTTATTTACATCTATAAATCAATTTTATCTTTGCGCGCATTGCAAACAAATTTCATAGAATCAAAATACCTGAGTTTCTTTAAAAAAGGCAATCGTGGCGAAATGAATACTTAATTTTTTTACATTGTTATATTTTTAACTTTTAATACTCGCAGCTATCCTAACAACTTTTAAATTCTTTATGTAGGTCATAAAATTTTTTCCGTGAAAGCAAATCATCACAAATATACAAACAAACAAGCGCAAAATAAGGCTGATGATTGAAGAAAGGGACGTGAGGGTAGAGCAGCGCAATAAAAACAAGTAAGAGCAGCGCTGTCTTCGGCTTTGCCGAAGGCTTCATACCTTTCATGAACATTTGCAAATTTTACTTTGACAGATTACTGCTTTTGAATACATCTGCATACATCGATAGAGGAGTTACATACTTATATAAAAAATCGCATCTAAACAATCAGAGGTATGGAAGATATACTTTATATGACACCAATCTAAGTGATTTTCAC
>NW_016164869.1:0-1089 GCF_001687245.7 Rhagoletis zephyria | reverse complement strand
GAATCGAATGCAGTTTACACCGATGCATTGTTAAAGATCTAAATTAAAATATAAGAAAAAATAGTTACCTAAGAGAGTTGCCACCTGTTTGAAATTCGCAGTTTAAGTAAATTGATATGATAAAGTAAATATTGCAATATAGCTGTCAAAAGAAAGAGGTTTAAGAAGGCTTACAGCCGAAAATCTTTTTGTGGAGGTTGCCACACCTTTGAAAATTTTAATTTAATTCAACTAATAAGATACATTAAATATTGCAATATGGATATCAAACTGAAGAGGTTTAAGGAAGTTTTCTACCGAAAATTTAAAAAAAAAAATGTATTTAATTAAATTGACAAAATAAATGAAATATTACAATACGGGGAATCAAACAAGAGAAATACTTTTAAGGCGGTGTCGAGCATATTGTTATTGCTTTAAGTCATCTTAATCGAATAATCAGGTGTTTTTACACAGAAATCATTATTAAAAAAAAGAGACTTTTCCGGGTTATAAAGCGTTTTAGAGCGCGTATTAAAACAACAAAATGTTTTCGAACTTTTTAACACAACTTTTGCATTTGAAAAAAAAGACCCTCTCAATTCTCATAAAAAAGTTTGAATACCTTTAGTTTTGTTTGTAATCAGTATTAAAAAGTGTAGCTTGTAGTTCATTGTATGGAAATTTCAATCGGATCGATACATAAACGTCTGAGATATAGCGAGTTTAATTGGCAATTTGGTAAAAATATGCTAGTGCGTTCTAAAACCCCTTATAACCCAGAAAGACAAAAAAAGTGAATTTTTTTATTAATGATTTATATGTTAGATGACCAGATCTTTCGATTCAGATAACTAAAAACAGTTAAACAGTTAAATTTTCGTTTCGAATTTTCAACCTGAAAATGGGAAAATGTCGGAAAACGCAAAGAACCGTCGGATAAATAAAGAAATCATAGTTTTCGAATTATTTTTCCCCATTTTCTGTGTTCCTGCGACATTTGACATGAATAGCAAAATATACTGTTTTAAATGTCGGATGAGTTTTATCCTCTATATCGAAAAATATGCCCGTTTTTTTATTTCGAAATCAAAATTTATTTAGAGGTCG
>NW_016164868.1:28361-29732 GCF_001687245.7 Rhagoletis zephyria | reverse complement strand
ATTCTACGTGGGTGAAGGAAAAGGTTAGGTTGCTAAGAAGTGGATTTTTGCGCTAGTGTTCTCCAAAGCGCCAAAAGGGTTTCCAAAGGGGAGAAGCTGAAATGGAAGTAAGCGGTTTAATTATTTTTTAATGTAGTATATCACCTCTTAAGAATTAGCATTAGGCTGCCTCCTGTATGTATACGCCTAGTAGACCTCATACCACACAGTTTGTATGCGGCACCGTTATCACCGGCCTCGATAACACCGAAAAATAAATAAACCTTGCTATAAAAATTCCTGACGAGCCCCATTGAAATGTAAACAAAATTTAATCAGCTGTTTTCCCAGCAGCTGCCCAATTTTCCTTTAAAAAAATATCTTTACTCTGGTTCATCAATGCCCGAAGCTGTGTGCGCATACGATTGTGCAAACTTACTTGAATACATATATATTGTGAATACAAGCACGCAGTTTCTTCTGCGAAAAATCAATACAACCAACATAACTTTTAAAAAATTTTCATTGCGATTTTTCTCCTTAAAAAACACTTTTCATTGAAATATTTAAGTCTACTTCTTCATTACAAACTCTTTTTTTAGAGTTTTCAACAACACTTTTAATTTTAATTCCAGTTGTTAGCCTTTTAACTTCTCTCTACATATCCCAGGGTAAACGCCCCGAAGTATGCTACGACTTTCACAGAAACCACTTAGCAGATGCAAATAGATAAATAAAGGCAACTAAAGACTTTCGGGCATTGTTTAACACATTTTTACCTTAATTTTGCACTAGCATTTGGATTTTTTTTGTGGAAAATATTCTGCGGAAAAATTTTCACTCCTTTCTGGTCAAATGTCAGCTTCGTAGGTGCACAAAATCAATACTGATAGCAGCAACGATACGAGCGAATGGAAAAATAGGCAGCGTAGCCGAATCGTGGCTTTTGGGCATACATACTAAATCCATATCTAGTTAGAAATATATATGTATGTATGTATGCATGTACCTACACTTACATATAAAACTATATACATACACACATATGTGTGTTTTTACTTTGAGGTACTTTCCTTTATCTTGTAATGTTATGCGGCGTCAAAAGCATATATACGTACATATGTATATGCATACTTATCGAGCCCTAACCGCCAAAACGATGTAAGCGAAAATTTTTCCAAAATTTTCTTTTTGATGCAGAAATGTTCTTAGAGCATCTAGATGCATTTCTGCATCAAAAATAAAATGTTGAAAAAAATTTCGCTTACATCTTTTTGTCGGTTAGATCTCGATCTGTACATAAGTATGTCTTTACTATATGTACATTTTTTGTTTTGATTCAGCTTTTCCGGCATTTTAGGTCAAGATTACTAACATGCGCACAAGCATAAC
>NW_016164868.1:19128-26612 GCF_001687245.7 Rhagoletis zephyria | reverse complement strand
TATGTATGTAGTGCTACATAGAATATGTGAATGTTTATTTACATTTTGAAAATTGTAAATAAAAATCAGCTGAGCTTTGTTGTCCTAAACAGCCGGTAACCGGTCTGTGCGGTCTGCTATACGTAAAAAATAAATATGAAAATGGTACATAAATAACAAATTATTCCTATGTACATATAGATATCAGCGCACTTATATACAAACAAACATACCCATATATGTACATATGTATGTACCTAAATGTGCCGCGTTACTTATGTACGCACATGGGCATAGTAAAAAAATTGTCATGCCTTTTAAAATTCTGACTTTTATTGCTTATGTCGGACACAAAAAGTAGATACCGATTATTTCAGACTTTTTTTTTATTTTTTAAGTTCTAATATATATTTGCACAGAACATATCGGTAGTGTTTGAATTTTATTTTTCAGGCATTTATGAAAATCAAAGTTACGATTTGAATATTCTGTATTTTTCAAAACAGACAGCAGTATTGTGCGTACTGAAATACTAAAATTTTTAAAGTACTTATCAGGATAATAAATATCCCGCAACACCAGAGCTTTAAGAAAATATGGCATATTAAATTTTTCGGGATTTTTCGTTTTTTTAAGTATTTTGTAGATTTTTTGGGTATTTAGCGTTAAATATTTTTGAATCTTACGGGATTTTTTGGACTAATACGAGATTGTAGGGACTGGCTTGGGATTTTCGGTATACTTTCAGATTTTCGAGACCGCTTTGGAACCCTGGGGACTTCGAGGCCATATACTTCAACATTTTCGGGACTCCCAACTAACGCATTTTATCCACACTATAGATATATTTTTTGTGAATGACCTACATAAATCGCTCCTCTACATTCAACTCGAAGCATCTGGATTCTCGAAGCAGGACTTAAAAATTTTGATCTATGACTTCGAAACGTCGGGAACACAACTCACTTACAGAGAGGAATAAAATGTAGTTTGATTTGAAATTTGACTTTCATTGTTGACCAAACAAGGTAACGTTAACTGGCTCTTTGATAATATTGTCAGACATAAAATAGCAAAACTTAGTAGTAGGTCCTGGTTTAATTCAGGCTTCTTCTTCTTCTCATTTGGCGCTGTAACCGCCTAAACGATTTCGGCCGAGCTCAACAAAGCACGCTAGTCGCTTTTCTTCTGTGCTAACTGACTCTAATTGGAAATGCCAAGTGAAGCCAAACGCACTGCTTACCACCTAGACCACAGCGGCTGCTCCAAACATTTAGCCGTTTTAAAACAGCTCAAACTACTGCAACAAAGCTGCTATCAGGACGGCTAAAACCATGTTATACGAAGTAAAGTCTAGTTCCGCGATAAACTCCAAGCTAATTGGAGTACTATAAAGCAGATCAGGATGGACAAATCCAAAAAAAAAAGTACACTTGTTCCGACCGATGCAAACGATTTAAATAAACATATTGTTGGACTGTCTGTTACCACAGCTAATATATGTATGTACATATGTATGCCTAGATAACTAGATTGATTGTTTGAATGTTCATGAATAGTCCATTTGAATTTGTTCGTGTTGATGATCTTAATAGACGATTTCATACCTGACCATTATAACATTTAACATTTTTTAATCTACACCTCGGCCCTTTCTTCAAATTACAGCTCCCTTCACTATAAATTAAATTGGCCACTGGAGTGATTTGACAGTTGCTCGAATTTTTTCGAAACGGTACTAAACTGTCTTGTTTTGATTTCTCCATTTTTACACATTGAGAAGATAGCTTACTGCCAATATCGAAGTATTACATATGTATATATTTTTTTAAATATATTTTTTTTTAATTTTTCGAAGATCCAGCCTTTGACCCCTTATTGCACCTGTAATGTAAGTTTGCACAAAAAAAGTTATTATATACCATTTAAATACGAGCAAAAGCCGGAACACGTCTATATTTTTCCTTTTTTTTTTGCTTTTTACGTGTAATAATTACAAATAATTTTTTACCAAAGGACCAATTTCGAACTTCGAACGCCCATATCTCGATTTCAGAGGCTAACTTTGCAAAACGGAGAAATTACTTTTTTTTACTTATGAGTCAAACTCTACAAAAAAAACTGGTTTCGTCCAATACCCAGAAAAAAAGTAGATTTTGCTATATAGTGTAATATTTTACTTCAATTGATTAGATTAAGATGAACATTAGGCCGCGGATCGCCATTTGGAATATCTTTTAGGGCTCTGAAGAGAGTTGCCACCGGTTTGAAAGGCTGAATTCAATTTTGGCATTTTAGCGCCATGCGGGCTCACCTGCAATATAGTAATAGTGAATCTATTTCCATCTAAGTTATCGTTTAAAAAAATCAGACTATGGTTATTGCAAGATTGCAACGATTCCAAATCCAACGAATTACCCGCACCTACCACGGGAATATGTTTAAGAGTAGCCTCTAAGTAGTGAGTGAGCACCTTCTAAGTAGTGAGAAATGGAGGAGACTGGTCACCTTATTAACTGCATATTTTGCACATTAAACAAATGTTTAAACTATCAAATTAAATCTTTTTTTTCCGAACGTTAAATATATTGTGGGTTACTGCCCAATCGGAAATGGTCATTTACCCAGGAATGTATCGGCCTTAGTCTACACATTCCTGAATGTATACATATATGCGTTTATACAATCCAGGGTAATGCCAAGAATAATGTTTTAATGCGCGAACTGTGTCTTTGGGATGTTTGTTGGCATGCTTCCGCTTCGTTATTAGTTGGCAGCTACAAAACGGAGCGCACACGCACGTACAAACTATTATCACGCATCTACTAACAAAATATCATACAAAATCTGAATATGTATTTAAAATACTTAACAAATGACGACACTTTTTGAAAATAACCATTTTGCTGCTTTGCAGTGTCTTTATTCCATTTGCAGTCATAGTAAAAAATAGCAAATATTAAACTAACGATGACAGCATTCAAGTACGTGAGTGTAGTAAATAAAATAAAAACCAGGCATACATACCTACATACATATGTACGAATTGCGAATATTGAAATAAAAGTTTTATATGTACTATTTTGGTATTTAGGTCTCTATNATAATTTGCAAATATCGATTCTGCAGATGGAACGTTGGATACAACTGCATTACCAAATAAAAGAGCGCGAAATGGCCACCTATATTGCTGGTAAACGTGAACTATTCTACTGGTTGAGCGCCTTCTATATCACCTCTAGCATCGGGTGTTGGCAGTATTATCAGTCGATAAGACGGAAGGCTGCTTTACTCCCAATGATACCCTTGACCTTTGTGATGGCATATTATGCCGATTTGGCGTACGGCAGCAAAGTGCATCGTATTCAAGGTGCAAAAATCGATTGATGACACACATGAATGTATGTTTTTATTTGTTATTGTTATAACTTTGTTTATTTTCAGCTGAAGCTAATATGATATTGGAGCATGAAAATGAGCTATTACACTGGCCTGGAGGTTTGCCAACAGTATCATCGTTGGATGAGGCACGCGTAGAAAATGAAATCGAAAAGAAATTGCACCCACATCCTTCATAGACTTATCCACTTTCCTTATATTTGTATTTTCCATGCTACTGAAATTTTTTACATACATACATTGCTCAATCAATTTCATTAATATAATATAATGTTTATGTGCGAGTATTTAAGAAATTTAAAATTTCTCTTTGAAATTTCAACAATATTAACGATATATAAAGTTTGAGACAATATTTTATTTACATGTAAGATTTACCATTTTCTAAATGTATTTACAATATTTGCTAAATATGTACTTATATAGAGAGATAATTACAATCACTCTAGCAGCTTAAACATCTTGTTATTACTCATTTCCTTAGCATTGTCCATAATAAGCTCTTTTAAACTTAAAAATAAGAGGCAGTAGCAAAGTTTGATTCTTAACGCACACAAAAAAGAAATTTTATGTAACTGAAAAATGTTATGATGAATTGAGTAGTCCACTTGCAAACAGCGTTATGTGATTTTATAATAGAAAGCCATAAATTCGAAAAAAACATCTACGACAACAAGTAACATTTAAATTGAATCTTTTTTATTATTACCTGAAAATTTGGATAAATAACAGCCTTATAAAATTGTAACATAACATAACACGACATAAGATAACATAAACAGTCTCTACGACCTAAAGCAGTTTTCTAAGTTCATCAGAAGGTGTATAGTTTTGAAAGTTTATAAACAAGTATGACAGCGACTTTTGGAAGAAGAGTTAACATTTAATGCTGATATTTTTTTCAGAATATAAAAAGATTTTGCACTGTGTTGTTAGTGGACATGAAACTACTATAAGTACTGGTACGTATTCTTCCAAAAACTAAAAATCGAAAAAAGTTTACATAGCGTACTTTGCAAGTGAGTCCACTCAATTATCTGCATATAAAATTCATCAGTATGAACATATTTACATTATTCTGTGAACAGGTAGATTTGCACTTTATCTGTACTACGTTGTTGAGGTTTTTCAAAGGTATCATTTAACCTCATTCATGTGATTAAACATAGTACTTACTTATATATATATATCTTCATATACTTAACAAATTATAGCGTTGCGAACTAATTATATATGAATAAAGAAAAATATTAATTTAACAAAAGTATAGAAGTAAATTGAAATTCGTGAATAGATTTATATGATTAGCAAGTACATTATGTACATACACATCTCTATCAAACTAAAGGATAGCATAGCATTAAAATCAATTAAAACTTCAGTGGTCTTCCTTAGACACAATGGATAAAATGCATGGTTATCAGGTTATCTGTTCCTCATTATTCTCTAGTGTAATTCGTTTCTGCAAACTATGTTAAAAATATAACCAGATACCAGATAACCTGATAACCATTCGATGGTTGAATACCCAAATTGTTTCTTGAGCTATATAACTGAGTAGGCTTGGGGAGCTTTTGTACTGAAGAGCGAAAGAGCCAGCGCTTTTAATTGAACTAGTTCGTTCATTAGGTTAGGTTAGGTTATTCTGGCTCGCTGGCTGCCCCACATAGGCCAATAGGTCCCTAGTGATGCCAGATGGAGATAGAGGTTCAGTTAAGTATGTTCGAAGTATACATCATTTAGGATGTCAACGCTTTTGGAGAATTTCAAAAGTACTTGAAGTTCAAGTGTTGTCACGTCTTCAAAATTATAAAACTCTGGAGTTCCGAGATGTTTCAATCGTGTTTTTGATACAACAGGACAATGGCATAGGGTGTGTTCCAGAGTCTCCCTTGTCCCCCGTCCCCGTGCATTTCCTGCAAACTTCACTGACAGCAATCCCCATTTTGCATCCTTTTGTGATTTTAGAGAAATCCGAATGATAGAAAACTTGTTGAAAAAATTGGTTTTTTACTTTACAGATTAATTCAATCTATTATATATGTATATGTGTTATAAAACATACATTTTTGTTGTTGTTGATGATTCAGAAGAGTTAGTTCATTGAGCTGAACGAACTAGAAGGGAACTAATCTCTAAAGTGAACTAAAAAATCCAACGCTATAAATGAGCTATTTCCACTTATACTTTATTTTTGAGGTACCTTAAAGAAAACAAGTCCTTTTTATGAAAATTTTTTTTTGTTGGTTTTTGTGCTGTAAATAATTGCATTTGTTTCTTTCTTAATTATGCTTTTTGTGGACCAATGTTATAAAAAAAAACTTCTAGATATGAAAGAAAAAAGTGTTTACTATAATTTTAACCCACATCTTCGTGGTTTGCTTTTGATGTTATATTCTTTTCAATCATTGCAAATAAGGCTCTTTTGGAAATTTGTTTTTGGTAAAATTTTCGGGCCTTGTCGGCCAATATTTTCTCTATAGGAATATACATTGGATCGGAGCTTCTCCCCCGATTTTTGGCGTGCGCCTTAATGTTGCCACACAAAGCGGAGGGACCTACAGTTTTATGCCGACTCTAAACGGCGATTGTATTTTTATTTGCTTTGCTAGGGCTTGAACCCAGGCGCTGCGGAGTGGAAGCGCGCACTGCTTACCACTACCACAGCAGAAAAACACCACATACTCCTCTGTACGTTGGGTTGTGCATACATAGCCTACCGATCTCCAATTATCTCCATTGAATATTGTGTTTTAACTAGATTATGATTTTAAGTGCAATGGGTTTCGCAAAAGGTTAAATAATAAAAAAATCTAATTTCAAAAGCTTTCGAGCGTTTAATTTTTACCTACATTTTGTTTTACTGTTGACATGGCGCCTTTCCTTTTCCTTGTGCTTATAAAAGAGAACTTGACAGCACTGTTCACATTCCGACGAACGGTAATTAGTACCTGTGTTTTCTTCGGCAATGATCGGGATCCGGATACAGATTTTGCACGCAAATACAGCAACAACGATATGATACTAGCCGTCATCGATTCGCCACTTCTGGCTCGCTATGTTTGAGTTCCGGTCGCTTAAAGAAGAATTTTGCATGTGAAAGCAAGAACAAAGTTAGCTAGCACGGATAGACGATAGCGAGTTTGGTTGTACCTCATTGAGTTCGTTCGTTTCGCCACTCGCTAACTGTTGGCGAATCGATGACGGCTCCTGTTAGAAATGTGGTTCAATTTATGATCCGTTCTGTTTGTTTTGTTTCATTTATAATAAGAATTGTTACTATTAGAGAACTTAAAATAACTTTGCGGCATAGTATTGTACTAGATTTACATATATTTAAGTAGATTATCCTCATTTTCGAGCTTAACTCCCTAATCTGTAATTAAAAAAAGATATTAGCCATTAGAGGCCGACCGAAAAATCGGCCGATGCCGAGGCTAGTATCGGCCAAA
This sequence comes from Rhagoletis zephyria, assembly GCF_001687245.7. Taxonomy (NCBI): domain Eukaryota; kingdom Metazoa; phylum Arthropoda; class Insecta; order Diptera; family Tephritidae; genus Rhagoletis; species Rhagoletis zephyria. The sequence goes on along the minus strand of NW_016164868.1, from coordinate 19,782 downwards.
AGAATTCAAGTCTCGGGTTGCGCGATTATTTTTCGTGGTTTTAGAGCCCTGTAAGTTTGTTTTTCTTTGTGCAAATAAGCATACAGATTCTCAGTTTTTGTTAAAACAAGTAATATAAAATTGTATTTATTATTTGTTTTTCAAATAAAAGTTAAAAAAATAACAGTTGTGTTTATTTTACTTTTGATACCTTTTCTGCTTGGCAACTGATACCTACTATGTTTTCAGCGCTGATCATGAGCCTGCCATATATATTCTCCAATTAGCACCTTTTGTGCATCCGTGTCAAATCAAAAAGTGCTTCCAATTGCAAACGCAACCCTGCGTATTTTGACAACTAAAAAGGAGCAACAGTAGCGGCGGTGCGACAAGGAAAAAAATGTAAATTTCGTGAAGGCTTTAATTTGTGAAAAAATACCTGCAAATAATTGTAAAATCAAGTGAAAAGTGTGCCTCACTCTTTGGTAAGCATCTTCCAAAAGAAAAAACATAATTTAACTGCACACAATATAAAGTAAAGTCTGCGTGAAAAATTCGTCGAAAGTCCAGAAGAGGAATTTGGCGAAGTTGCATTGTCTACCCATTTTACCACAACTCATCTCATCTATACCTCGTCCGCCGTTGTCTTCGTTAATTGTGTTGTGTGTTCCTCTG
>NW_016164868.1:0-17437 GCF_001687245.7 Rhagoletis zephyria | reverse complement strand
TGCGGTTGCGGGGCGCTGTAAAATTGAATTTAAAGCGTAATTGTGACGAGAAAATGGAAATCGAGCCCGACCAATCGATAGAGGCAATGGACACACAAGAGGTCGAAATAATCACAAGCGACCTGCAACATCAGCAACAACAACTAAATAAGCTGCATTTGCCAGCAGCACAGCTGCCTAACGAGAACGGCAACGTACCGCCGCAGCAACTACTCGCCGACACCACTTCGCCATACGCCAACGAACAGGAGATGACGTCCGTCGACGATCCCAAGGACGATCAGTTTCGGTCAGAAGCGACATTTTCGTACACGGTCGAGAATATTTCACAGCTAAAGCAACAACATCTCTCCCCTCCTGTATATGTACGCATGTTACCATGGAAAATCATGGTAATTCCGAATGAACGTGCACTAGGTTTCTTCCTTCAGTGTAATGGTGAAAATGAATCGCCTACATGGTCGTGCAATGCTATCGCCGAGCTGCGGTTAAAATGCCACAAACCAGATGCACTACCGTTTACACGCGCGCGCATAAAGCATCTCTTTTACTCCAAAGAGAATGATTACGGCTACTCAAACTTTATAACGTGGACAGAATTACAGGATCCAGATAAGTGTTATGTACACGATGGCGCTATTACATTGGAGGTTCACGTTGTGGCAGACGCACCACACGGTGTGCTTTGGGACTCCAAAAAACACACCGGCTATGTGGGACTTAAAAATCAGGGAGCAACGTGCTATATGAATTCGCTGCTTCAAACACTCTATTTCACCAACCAGCTGCGACGTGCTGTATATAAAATACCGACTGAGGCTGACGATAGCACAAAGTCAGTAGGCTTATCACTACAGCGCGTCTTTCATGATCTACAATTTGGCGATCGCCCAGTGGGAACTAAAAAGCTCACCAAGTCTTTTGGGTGGGAAACACTCGACTCGTTCATGCAGCATGATGTGCAGGAATTTCTGCGAGTATTACTCGATAAACTAGAGTCGAAAATGAAGGGCACTTGCTTGGAAGGCACCATACCAGGTTTATTCGAAGGAAAGATGTCTTCATACATAAAATGCAAGAACGTTGACTACAATAGTACACGTTATGAGACCTTCTACGATATACAGTTGAATATTAAGGATAAAAAGAATATCTACGACTCGTTCAAGGACTACATCGCTTCGGAAACACTTGAGGGTGATAATAAGTACGATGCGGGTGTGCATGGCCTCCAGGTGAGTTAGAAACAAAATATATATTATAAAGTAAACAGTTTAATGTTGCTGGACTTCCATCGCGTGAATGTTTAAATTTTTGGGTCTATCAACAAAAAATTAAATTTTCATTTTAATTCAAGTGTAAGCTTGAGTAGAATTTTATCATAATTGTTATTTTGAATGATTTTAAAATGTTTAAATCCAACACAATCTTTTCGATTTAAATTTGCTTCATTTAGGAGGCCAGCAAGGGTGTAATCTTCACGGCATTTCCCCCCGTGTTGCATTTGCATTTAATGCGATTCCAATATGATCCCATAACAGATAGTTCCATCAAATATAATGACCGTTTCGAGTTTTACGATCGCATAAACTTGGACGAGTATTTAGCTGAGAAAGAGAAGACACCTGCCGAGTATGTTTTGCATGCAGTGCTCGTTCATTCGGGCGATAACCATGGTGGCCACTATGTGGTCTTCATAAATCCGAAAGCGGATGGTAAATGGTTTAAATTCGACGATGATGTCGTCTCCAGTTGTCGTCGCGCCGAAGCCATTGAACAGAACTATGGCGGAAACGATGATGAAATATCGTTCCATGCTAAGTGTAGCAACGCATACATGTTAGTCTACATCCGTAAGTCGGAGTTGGAACGCGTGCTCAGCGATATACCCGAGCATGATATACCCAGTGAATTAGTAGAGCGTCTAGAATTGGAAAAACGAATTGAGATGGCTCGGCGCAAAGAACGCAGCGAGGCAAACTTATATGTCTCCATTCATGTCATACTGGAGGAGTATTTTGAAGCGCAACAAAAGCGGCGTCTTTTCGATTTGGATAAAGTGCACCAACGCCTATTCAAATTGAAACAAACACAAACCGTCGAGGAGATGATGGACGCGTTCGTAAAATCATTCGGAGTACCAAAAGACCGTATGCGAGTTTGGATAATGTTTGCGGCACAATCGCAGAAGTTTTTGTACTTCGATTTCCAGCGCGAGGCATTGCGCCCGATTGAACAAATTGCCACTGCACAGAAACCATGGGTGATTTTCCTCGAATTGGCGTCACCGCTTGTACCTGGTCGTCCGCTTCCACCGTTCGATCCCAAACAAGAAGTGCTGCTATTCTTCAAGTATTACGATGCTTGTAATAAACGGTTAAATTATATTGGTTGTTCACAACAGCCACTGAGTCGGCGTTTAAGTGAACTTGTGCCTGAAGTGAATGCACATCTGGGCTTCGAGCTGGACACAGAATTGACGGTTTTCGATGAGTGCAACGACAAGAAAATTGCCAATATCAATGAACCGCTCGAGAATGTGCTGTATTTGCATCAGGACAATCTGCAGGGCTACATATTAATTTTTGAAAAGGAGCATGTGGACGTAAAATTAGATTTGCCAACCGTAGAGGATTACTTCTTGGATTTAGTATATAGAGTAGAAATCACATTCTGTGATAAATGCAACCCCAATGAACCGGAAATCGTACTGGAACTCTCTAATCGCTACAATTATGATCAAATGGCACAAGCGGTCGCCGAGCGACTAAATACCGATCCAAACAAATTGCAGTTCTTTATGTGTGCCAGCAGCTATAAGGAGACACCTGGAAATGCCGTTCCATATACCTTCAAAGTGAGTAAATAATGTGTAACTATATCATCTACATACATACATACATATACATACATTTGCTGCAAGAGTGTCATAATCCAAAAAAAAAAATAAAATAAAATAAAATTGAGTTGAATGCAGCTACCATTTTAAGTAACGACTACAAGTTTGAAGTTTGCGTGCACTCGATTAAAATACCTTTTATCATTTCTATATTTGGCTCGTCCCGTTTACGTAGACCCGACAGTCGTGGGAACGTAATTTTCATAATATGTAAATAATCCTCCGGACTCATATTTGGGATTTACAAAGTTACACATTCCCTTCAAGCCTATTCAAAGCCTAAGAGGATTTTGCTCAGAGATCACAAACAAATTTCTGTTTCTGATATTAATTTACATTGAGATTGTTTTTTGTAGAACAGGAAAACCTTACTTTTTTTTTATTTTTAGGCATTGATAATATAATGGTTTTAGGCTGTAATCCTTTGTTATTGTTCGTAGGATTTCATCATCTTTTTTGGGACATCGCCTTCTACGTGTTTTATTTTTCGGTTTTCTTCGTATTTGTGATTCGTCCTGTTTTTCCTAGAACTTAAGAGATTAATTCAAGAATGTTTTAGTTTTTCGAAATTTGTCGTTTGGTTTTTTACGGATATTTTTTCACATTTCGGTATTTTTCAGGACTATTGGAAATTCTTCATGTTTTATTTTTCGTGACTTTTCGGATATTTTTGGATGCGCCTTGGAAAATACCCATATGTAGAAAAATTTGGCTGACAATTATTTGTAGATTAATTATTTTTTTATTATTTAATCATGCTCAACTTCGTACCTTTCGTTAATATATTTCCACATATTTTGCAGGGAACTGTTAAGGATCTAGTCGCATACTGCAAGCAGAGCGCATCTAAAAAGCTCTTCTATCAAAGACTGTCCCTCAGCATTCACGAACTCGACAATAAGAAACAATTCAAATGCATTTGGGTCTCAAATGACCTTAAGGAAGAGAAAGAGCTTGTGTTGTACCCCAATAAGAATGAGAATGTCAAAGGCCTGTTAGACGAGGCTGCCAAAAAGATACAATTCGCTGAAAATAGTCGTAAAAAGTTGCGATTGCTTAAAGTAGCTAATCACAAAATAGCAACCATATACAAAGAAGACACACCGCTGGAATCGCTACAAAAGTCCAACGAAGCGCTGACGACACAAAGCGCACAGAAGACTTTCCGCATAGAGGAAGTGCCTGCCGAAGACATGCAACTGGCCGAGAATGAGACGCTCGTGCCCGTGGCACACTACAGCAAAGAGGTCTACAACTCATTTGGTGTACCATTCTTGATCAAGGCGAAACATAACGAACCATACGGTGCGCTCAAGCAACGCATACAGAAGCGTCTCAACGTGCCCGACAAGGAATGGGAGAATTATAAGTTTGCTGTCATTACGATGGGACACCCGAACGACGTCAACGACAATACACCCGTCGATTTGGAGATCTATCGCTCTTGGACCAATGCACATTTGCCTTACTTTGGACTCGATCACATAAACAAATCCAGAAAGCGAACATCCTTAAATTTCTCTGAGAAAGCGATTAAGATTTACAATTAAATAAGAGTGTAATTGGCGAAAAACAACAAACATAACAAATAATGAAACTCATTGTGGGATCGATAATGTGTGCGTGCAAAAAAAATATTAAATAAACCAAGAGAAGTAGAATTGCTAAAATAAAGCAAACTTTGCGCAGCGATGCTATATAAAGAGAGAGAGAGAGAGTAATGATAACTGGCAAATTTTAAATTGGGCTTTATAACTAAGAAGACAAGTTTAAATTATAGCACGATAAACGATAAATAAAAAACAAAAACAAAAAACGTTGCTAAAGTATGTCCTGTTCTTATGTTTACATGCTGCAGACACGCCGAAACAAATAACACAAAAATACAACTACACAATCAGCATTCGCTAAAGCAACAGCAACAAGAAAATCATGAGCAGTCAAAAATGTGAAACAAGCAAACATCAACCAACCAACCAACCAATTTGTCAATCGGCCAACTAACCATCCAACCAGGCTACAGCAACAAATAATTGTAAATGCAAACAAAAAAAATCAAAGCAGAAAATAAACCAAGTGCAACAAAAGGCATAGAGTGTTTGTAAATTGCTGAATGTGTTAAAAACGCTTCGCCTGTAAATCATTCACACAGTTCTCAATCAACACACCCACACACACAACAAACCAGATTACGCATGAGTAATAAAACAAATAGAAACACATAGAAAACACTTTAACAAAACAAGAAAGCCCGAACTTTAAAATTAAACTAAAATAAAATTATTAAAATTTAAAATGTACTACTTTAAAATATATATAAAATATTTAAAAGCACTTAGGCGTACGATTGTAAAAAAAAAAAAACAAAAACAAACGAAAAAAATCCGCAAAAAATTTAACATGTCATGAGCTTTAAGTGATTCTTAAACGCTACCGATGGTTGCTCCGTCGGCAATTGGCTGGCTGGAAAGAACAAAAAATCTACGTGAAACGTACGATGTTGGGCAGGAATTAGATTTCTTGGCGAAATTAGCGGCTTTTTATTCGAACTCAATTAGTAGATGTTAGGTGCATTTCAGCTGTGACTGGCTGCATACAGCATACCTCTCTACCTGATAAATTCGAAAGAGATTTTACTTACTCCGCATCGAGAGCATGAACCGCATGAACGGCCTAGCGCGCAATGTCGCTGAAAGAGGAGAAAACAACAGCAGTAACAGCAACAACAACATGGAAACGCATTGAATGCAAGTAGTGTAATTTGAAATATACATATACACACAAACATACATATATACATACATTTATTAAAAAAGAAATAGAGATATACATAAACTAAATCTAACAAAACAAACCGAAATTATCATGATGATTTTTAGATTACATACATACATATATACGAGATAAAGTTTATATACATATGTACATACATATATGCATATATATGTGTATATTAATAGGATTTTAATAACTTCCACGCCACACACACAAAAAACAAAAGCGGAATCTCGTACTTGCTGTTACATATACCTTTACTACCTAGGCATACGAACTCATGTGCGCGTGTGCTCCAAATGCAAGATGGTTTTGTGTGCGAAGAATTGTGGCAGCGGGCGAGCTGATTCATGCTTCTTGTAAGCGACAGTTGCAGTGAGGACCTCGATCACCTATAATTTTATTTTTTTTTTAATTTCCCACGAAATAACATATTTTTGGTTAGTTCTATTTGTTTTTCAAATTTGTTAAAGCTGACCTGCGTTATATACGGCAAAATGTTTAAACATACATATCGTTAACAGTTAACAAATTATTATTTTTTTCTAGGTATGTTACCGCATTTTTGCATCGGAAGGGTGGTCCCATACTAATTTTGTCTTAAATTTGTATGTGAGAATTGAAGTCGGTTTTGTTTTTTGCTTAAAAACTACTTGTTAACCGAGTTCATAGAAAGGATGAGGTTATCAGTTCATCGGAATATTTTTCTTAAATTTTACGATTTTTGCGAGGTCATGTAGTGTTCCAATAAAAATAAATATGGTAACACGGTGTAACAAAATCAAGAAAATTGCACGAAGTTTATAAGAGTGAATTTCGTAGGCATGGTTGTGTTATTTCCACAACGGTGTTTATACAAACTTCTCAACATCCCGAAATTCTGAACATATTCATAAGAAAACATTTTCGTATGACCACTCGTCCTAACAGTTATTGGCAGCATAAATTTAAATTTGGCCTAAAAAGAAGGATGCTCGAAGTTATAAAAAATAATTAACCGCAGTTTACAAAGAAAATGCGAAAATGTTTGAAGTAATTTGAAAATTGCGCCGATTGTTCTTAATTTTTTCCTATTATGAATTTTGCAAAATTTTATTAGACATTTTTTTACTTTAAGTCCAGAAAATAATAATTGATGAAATGCAAATCGATATTAAGTAAAAGCAAACGAAAACAAAAATAAGTCACTTGTTTTGGAAATGAGTTTTTTAATATTCCGTTAACTTTGCCTAATCAAAACTCGATAAAATACACCCACTAGAGAAATTATTTTAACTAATTTAAAAAAAAATAAAATTAGTTATATACATAAATTTCCGCTACAAAACAAATTTTTAAAATTTTGTGCATTTCTTTAGCATTAAAAATTTAATTTTTTTTGCGTACTTTTAGGCGGAGTAGAAATCACAATATTGATGCGCAGAGTTTTGTGACTTTGTTGGAATATAACTCTTGATCATATTTTGGTTCTGACGTGTTGTGCATTTTCTTCTATATATGCATACATGTATGTATGTATGTAAGAAACTGCGCGATACAGTCAGCAAAAAATCATCAAAAATCTACGTATTTTCTAAGCATGAATGGGTTACAAAAACATTGTAAAAACTGCAACAAAAAAGTTTAAAAGTTTGCTGAAAATTTTGCAAATTTTTCTAAATTGTAAACAAAGTTTGAAACCGAAATTTAAGTGGTTTATATTATAGAATGAGCTAATTTTTTGTCCAAAAAAATGTACGAAATTTTTTATAAATAAAGAAAACATGAATATTTCGAAAGAATCTCTGTCCGGAAACTTTTTAGTGAGTGTATAATCCCAATAAGCGATGTTTTGACTTTTTTTGAGTATCAAAAATATTTATGCTATCGAAAAATAAGTTATTCTTATACGCAATTTCGAAATAATTTTTTCTCATGCCCCACCTAATGCTGGATTATAAAAAAAACTATGACGATATTGGGCGTTAAATAGTACACGTGTCATTACGTTGATAATTATAGTCATTAAATCTGTTTTCTCAACATTATTTTTTGCCACTTTAATGCGTAGAGATAATTCGGTAATTAATTGAAAATTTTTGGATCAAATTTGATTGTTTTATCTAAACCGCTGAACGGAAAAACAATACTATATCAAAAATTAATTAATATTTATTTAAAATATATTTATACTTATTCCAGCGTATTTATGTAGCTATTTCTATAACTATAAAGTTACTTAATATCGCGTTTATATGTATGTAACTAATATTGAAAGCATTTCGCCGCTTGTAAAGTATTCTACTTCTTATTAAATTGCAATGTTTATTGCAAGTTTGACTGTTTTCTCCGAAAGCGGTTTCATCCTGTTTCTAACGAATATTTTTGCCAGTAAGAAATTTTTATATTTGCATTCAATTTCGCCCAAATTGAGACTCGCACACAATTTCACACTGTTTTTTATGCGTAAAATGAGAATCGTATCGCAATTTTGAGCTGAACTGAGAATAGTATCCAAATTGCGCAATGTGGGGCGCGTGGAAACACATTATTATATGCTTGAACAAAACGATCGATAGTGCAGAATAAATACAATAGATCTCTGGGTTGGAGTGCAAAGCTCATTAACATATACAAAATGTATGTATGTAAACCTATTGATAAATTAAATAAATTAAATTTTCTTCTATTGGTTTCCTAAAAGTCGAAGTCCCAGTCGGGTACGAATTGCTTACAGCCTTTTGCAGACGCAAAAATTTTCATTTTCAATTTTCATTTTCAATTTTCATTTTCAATTTTCATTTAGATATTTACAATTTATGAGGACACAATAAAACTTAATTACGGAACTTAGCAGAGTTTCCTTAATAAAAAAAAAAAAAAAAAAAAATAGGTTAGCTTTAATGTTGTTCTCCTGTATAATTTTCATCCCGTTTTATTGTTCGCAAATTTTCAAATACAATTTTTTTTTTTCCAAATGAACCCCGACAATTTTGTTGAAAAATTCCAATATAAATTGTAAATAGCTTAAACTCGTGCTCAAAATATTACAATTGCTATTTTTATAGTTTTTTTTTTAAATATTTGCGATTGGTATATTTGGGTCTTTACTATGAGCTCAAAATGTTTGAGTGGCTGGACTTGACACTATGGGTGCGCAATGGAAAAAAGTCGAATACATATTTACATGTTGCAATTCCATTTCACTAAACTATAAATCGATGTATTCTTTGAATTTTTTTATTTTAATTAATTGAAAGTAAATGTTTTCAAGAAGTTAAACAACAATAATTTTTTTACTTGTGATAAGTTCATGGTTTTACTTTTCAAACAGCTGAAAATTAATTATCTAATACCATAAAAAATAATATCATTAAAAATAATAAATTTATAAAAAACAAAGACGAATGCAATTTAAGTATAACTACTATAAAACAAAAATTTATTATGCATATGTATGTGTGTGTAAAAATGATTACAATCACGACAAATAAAAACAAAATTAAACTACTAAAGCCGTAAAAAGAGAATATTCGAGGAGTAAACGAGTTAAAAGTGTACTCATCAATGGGAGGGTACTGCGCGTATAGGTGCTTTTGAACTGAGCATTTGCACTAAGAGTGATAAGGATTATCGACGAAAAAAGGATATGTCTTTGTCAGCATGTCCCGATGCTCCTCTTATCACAAATCGATGTGGCCTCGATGACGCCTCTTATCGCAGAAAAAAAATACATATATATGTACATATATGCAACAATTTTTATTGGTAATACTACAACAAAAAAACATAAAAATATAATTTTTAAACTTTGTGCAAAACTCGGGAAAATTCTATGAATTTTGATGGATTTTTATTTTTTGTTTCAGTATGCAGTTTTGTAGCCCATTAAATTCTAGTATAATAAAGAGTCACTTGAAGTAGCTAGGACTTGCCGTTAACTTACAAAAATAAGATTTTCAAAACACTTTGAATGGAAAAATGCGTAACAACTACGAAAAAAAACATTCTTAATCCATCCGATTTTTTAGCAACTTCATACTTCCATTTTATTGTAGGTACCAAAATTTAATGGCCTACAAAACTGCATACTCAAAAAATATGCCTAAAAAGTTGAAAATTGAAAAAAAGTTAAAAAATTGTATTTTTGTTTTTTGTTATAGTATTTTTATAAAAAATTTGCCAAAAAAATAAAAATACAAATTTTTGCAAATGAGCCATTATTTTTAAAGTCGGACGGATTTCGTTAAAAAAAATATGTCACGTCTTTTTTATGGGTTCTATACATGAAATAAGCTAACACGTGTTCGAGGAATTTTTTACAACGCTTTTATCAACTTGCAATGTTGTATGTCCGGACACCATTTATAGCTATAAAACCTTTGCTTTGAAAATATCCTATAAACAAATCTCGACATCAACCTCGACGGTAGTTATCATATCAAAACTCTTGAGGTAGATGTCGCCTCTCCGAAGTAGTTAAATATTGCGCCTAAAAATATGTACTACATACGCTACAACGGAAATTATTTGGTGCTCGTACGTATATACATACATATATGCATGTGTGTTCACCAATCTTAATATCGTTGAATTATTTTAATATCTATTGCAAAATTTTATACACACAAGACTAAAAAGCAGAAAAAAAAACTTTAATGTTCCACGCTTTTATAAATTGACTAAAAAGTAGAAAATAATATTTCTCTGTTCCATAGAATTTGTTTTGATAATTTTTGATTTAGAAATTTTAGCAAAAGTCATTATAAACAAATTATGAGATTGAAAATGAAACGTTCAACCACGTTTTTTTATAGAGAATCCAACAAAAGGAATAAGATGGTATCGTTTTAAATCCCTAATTTACTGGTCTTCACTACGCAAATCAACTTTGGGTATTTTGGTTATCTGTTAGACTGAACATATTCTACTTATCAAGCTTATTAATTGCGTAATGAAATCTCCAAAAACGTAAATTTTTAGTTACATCTCTATATTATTAAACGTGCGATATCTCCGAAGAAAAAAAATCCCCTAACACGTGTTACCTTATTTCATGTATAGAACCCATAAAAAAAGTTGAGGCCACCAAATTGGTGTCCGATATGAAAAAGAATGTCTCATATACATATTATAAAAAATTCTCTATGCCATTAATTTTTGCCGTGAGTGTACATACATATCGTTATCTCAATTCACAAAGGCCCTAACCAACAAATTTTTTATTTCACAGGAGAAGCAAAAAACATTATCGGGCCGATTCTGAACAGAAACTCCCTGGGAGTTTTCTCTCTTTTTCCTTTCCTCCTATCATGGAGGAAAATTCCCTGAGGATTTTTTATATTGAATGGCGGAGTTGAGCTCTCAAAAAAGTGTCAAACAGCTTCTTCGAAGTTCGAATTTCCCCCTCCCAAGTTTTCGGGAAAATTCTACTCCCTGGAAGTTAATTATTGGAGGATTTCTTTTTCGGGAGAAACAAAATCCCGGAGAACAAACTCCCCGGGAGTATTAAGAATTGGGCTGTATGGGTATTAAACCTCGTAAATAGACTGATTTTCCATACGAAATTTAGTAAGTTTACGAGATTTGCATGGTTACGAGGCATTTACGCGTTTTGATGAATTGCCATATTATAAAAAGAGTATCAAAACGGGTGGGGCTAGGGTTGCCAGACCTACCCCCATAGGGTTGCCATATTTAAGACTGAATATGTATACTTATACATACAGCCATTCCATATTAAAAGTGACAAAAAGCTTTGATTTTCTATGCGTTGGGATTCTATTTGGCTCAAACTTTGCAAAAACTGACGGAAATTGACATACTTTTCTTAATTCTTTCCTGGAAATTATTGGCAAAAAGTCAAGATTCGATTTGGCTCAAACTTTTTTCATTTCATACTAAAACTGACGGAAATGGACATACTTTTTTTAATTCTTTCCTGGAAATTATAGCCGAGGCAAAAAGTGAAAAATTCATCAACATGGGTCACAAAATTTTTTATAAGTTTGCTAATAGTTATTCAATTTATAAAAATTTGGTATCTTTGGAAAGGAAATGAATCTGATCTGATAACAGATTTAAAAAGTTTCATATACAAATTTTGTTAAAAGACTTTGGTTTTTTTTACTTAAAAAAATACGTTTCATTTTCCCAAAATTTTTTTTTACCAAACTATATTCAGCGAAAAGAGAAAACAAATAACTTTCAAATGATTATGTTTCCGAGATGGAGTCTCGAAAGGTCAAGAAGTTATAAATATTTGAAGTTACACTAAAAAGTAAAAATGTAAAATATTGTGTAGCTTACTCTAATTACAAGCTTTAAACTGCAGTTTTTTTTTCATATAAGAAATGCAATTTATAAGAACTGGCATCGTTTTTTTTTTTTTTAGTTTTCTTGCAAACGATCTTGCGCATTTTCTTCAAATTCATGTTTGTATGGAAAAAGCCACCAGCAAGAAACCATCTACGCTATTTTTAGCCGCGTATAACTTGCACTTATTTTACTAAAATTTCATGAGCATGTAACTGCATATTCATGAGGTCAGATTAAAAAGTCCAAAATTTTGATGGACGTTTGTTGCATTTTTCTAGAGTTGGTATTAAGTTTGAAAATAAGTTCATGTACTATTAAAAGATCATTGTCTTACATGTACAACCATAATAATATATAACATATGTATATTATTAATAACATGTAAATAAATAAATATAATACATGCTACCAAAATCTGTGCAAAACGCAGTTTCGAAAAGTGTAGGTTGGGGCCTTTGTGAATTGAGGGGACGATATGTACATATGTACATACGAGTATTATTCCACAACTATTTCAATGCAAATCTTAAGCATAACGATTTTTTTTTGCATATTTAGACCAACCCTGAAAACATTTTCTTTGAAAGATTTAAACGGCTTATTGTCTTGCTTATTGCTTAAAAACCTCATACGACGGTAATCAGAGACAAGTCACAATGCGTACTGGAACCTACTCTATCAAACTTTCAAACTATCTTCAAAACTACCTCTACTACTATATATGGTCCCAACCATTGCCAACTATTCTCGCTACACAAAGGGTCAGTTCGTTAATGCATTACTGCGGCACTAATGCAAAAAGCAGTCCCATTTATATATCGAGAGCCTTGTATAGCGCTTGACAGAAACTTTCACTATTAAATTTAAGTCAGAATGCATATCAGTGATGACAGGTAAATTGCAGATGGGTTCTAACATCACAGCATTTTTTGTGAAAATTACAGATAGAGGGTATTGAATAACACGGTCAAATGCCAAATTGGAACTAAGTGGCGAAAATAAGGCACATAATACTGCGGGTTACATTTACGTATTGACCCACATTTCTGTTAAGCACAACATGGCATGAAAAAATATGAAGTAAACAAGTGAATTTTGAAAAAAAAGAGATGTCGCTTCCCAGTAACCATTTGGGTTGGCGATCAAGTGAAGATTCAATACAAATTCCGATTTCCAATGTTGATTTTCAAGTGTACTTCAATTGCAGAACAAACCCGTTCTTTAGAAAAGCTTGGATATCAATCAGAATTCAATCGTTAGTCAAGTTTAGTCAAAACTTGGAAAACAATTGGAACAACGTTTGCTTTGTGCATATTTGGTAAGGTTATTTTGGCGTTTAGGGCTCGATGCACTATTTAAGCATATGCAGCAGGGAACACCTCTGTTGTGGTTCGCTTCTAGTATATTTGGAATCTTCTCTGGTTTGCTACAAATACATTTTGCATGAAAAATCGTGAATTTAATACGGGAATTCCGCTGCAGGGCTTCCTTGGCCATTTTGAATAAGTTGGGTCTTGCATTGTTTTCGACATTTACGAATCAATTGGGGAAATCATCGGATCGAATCCTGCGATCATTTTAAATTTTTTTTACATAAAAGGCCATTTACGCTGATAACCTGGCTACATAAATAAGAAAAATTTCTCAGCTTAACACAAATTTTTTTTATTTATTTCATAGCTAAATAGAGAAACCAAAAATAAGCAATACTTTTAGAATTTCCTTCGCTTTAGTATCTCTGGACGCCAATTAACCGGATGTGTCTCTTCACTTGCCTCTTCATCTTCCTTATAAATTTTGATTGTTTTATCTGCCTCGGCAGTGATTAAACGCGAACCAGAGTGGTCAAAACACATCGCAAATATACCCGCCTCGCTGTCCATTGAACCGGGCTGTACTGGCGCTTGGAAACGTTGGAAATTGTAACCAGTACGCCAGTCCCAAAAGAACATTGTGCCATTATCGCCTCCAGATACCAAAACTCCATCCGCATTTACAGCCATACAGTTGACGATGGCGTTGTGACCTGAAATGTTTTGAACGAAATTTCCCTCGGGACATCGCCACTGCTTAATATTATCCGGTGATGCAGATGCAAACATATAGAGTGTAGGATGCAGCACAATGCTGCGCACAGACTTTTTATGATTAGTTAAAGTGCATACGCTCTTGCCCGCGGCCAAATCCCACAAGCGCACCGTCGAATCGTGTGAACCAGTTATTATTTGCGGATTAACTGCTTGTGAAACTATACTGGCTACTGTATTTGTATGACCGGTGAGTGTGTGAATATTGGCTTTGGTGCGCATATCCCAAATGCGCGCGGTGGAGTCACGACCGCAAGTAGCAAGCACATCTATGGTTGGATGCAGTGCCATGGAGTAAACCGCGGACAAGTGACCATGATAATGTCGTATGACTTTATTATATTCGAGGTCCCAGCATTTTACCTGACGATCCTCACCACAACTGAAGAGGTAAGGGTGCTTAGCGCTCACGGCCAAGCCGCGCACTGTGCTTACATGACCAGTTAATGAGAGTTTCAGTTTACCGCTAGCCAAATCCCAGATTTTGATAACCCGATCGCCGGCACCGGTTGCAAACCACTCATTACCTGGTTCCACTGCTATGCAACGAACCCAACCCAAGTGACCTATAAAATATTAAAAAAAAAAGTAAGTACTACAAAATCTGCGCATAATTTTCATTGAATTAACACCTACCAGAAATGACACGCGACAACTTCCACGGCGCATGCCAAGTCGGTTTCGGTATTGTTGGCGCTTTTTTGGGTATCAGCTGCACGTTGCTACCGGTTGTACCAGGGCGTACACCTGAGGCAGCCACGAGTGATGTGCCACCATTTTGCTGATCTATACCGCCTGTTACACTTTTGTCGTTTCCTGTCACCAAGGCATTGTGCTCCCCAACTACACTGCCATCTGTGATAGCAAGTGGACGCTCAGGACCTTCCAGCGCACCACCAGGTGCAGCTGCTGCCAACTTTTTTGCCTCAGCAGCTTTGGACACGCGATCAAAAACTAGGCCGTATGTGTCTTTCGCTTTAATAGATTTTCGTATTTTAAGGCTGAAATAGTTCAATGTGTATCATATCATATTAGGAAGATTGTTCATTAATTCGCTTACAGTTTTTCATCAATTTCAGGAAGTCCGCTTTGATTTGAAACAAACATGTCGTGAGTCCGCTTCAACGAGCGAAATATTAGCGTGTGTACGCTATGCCGCTGCACTTCTTCCATGACGGAACGGTATATACCGGTGTTTAATCCTGTTTTGTGCTGATAGAGTGAAGATTTTATTAAAAATATCAAATTATTGCAGAAAATGCAAACTATACGACACACGGATTCAGTAAAAACAAAGATGCGCACAGCCACAAAGAGAAACGTCAAAAAAACTATTGGTTTTTTTGGCAAGGGGGTGAAGGATTGTTGTATTTGTGGATTTGTTTCTTTTCTTTTCCAGCAGATAATTATCAGAAAGGAGAAGAATGAGAACATTGAGGGAATTACGCTCAGAGAGCGAAATAAAGAAATAGTAAAGAAACGCAAAACTAGCAGAAACCGGCAAGTAAACAGCTGATCGATGTATTTGACTACTGAAAATATTTTGCGCAATTTTCGTTTATTCATTTTGACAGCTGCTAGTCTCTGCTAGTAAAAATTTTACTAGCAGAAATTAGGAGAGCCAACAAAATAAGAGCTTAAGAACGAGAGAGCTGCTAGTTTTTTGGGTTAAGAATCGCTTTCCAAGCGAAATTTGTGATCAGTGTTGCCATTTTAGCCGTTTTCCGGCTAGATTTAGCCGGTTGCGATAGCAAACAGCCGGAGAAATTTCGATCTAGCCGGCAGCCGATTTGTTAGCCGTTTTGCAGAAAAAATCTAGCCGTTTTTAGCCGATTTTGCTATTTGCCTTGTTTTCTTAAATTTCAAATATGTATATATGTTTCCATTTTTGACTAAGCGACCCAAAATCTGTTAGAAATGGCTACTAGCCTTATCGTGGAGAAAATTTTCATGTCAGGCAGGATTGTATGAAATTGGGCCGATTTCGCTTATTTTTTTTTTAAACGAAGAAGGGATTTTCTTCATAAAATGTTTGTTATAAATGTCTTAATTTTAAGTGTGAAGTTTTATTCGAAAACTTAGAAAATAAGAAATTGTTTCACTGTTAAGACTCTTAAGATGCGTTTGTGTTTGGATATAGTGCCAACAAACAGAATAAATATTACATGTAGATATTGTCTTCCCGGATAGCGCATATTCAATTCTGCCTAAATTAAAAAACATAACTTCTGCCCACTCCCTAAGGTTTAAGGTAATGGAAAAATTGATATTTTCAAGCACTATGTACACATATGTATTTTTTTAAACAAACGTTTTTGTTGAGAACTTATTCAAATTCCAAAAAACCGAATGCCAACTTAAATTAAAGGAACCAACACTGAAGTGAGTCAAAATGAAAATAAAAGAGCACAAATTTTTATGTAAAGCAAAACTCGCTGGGAATCCTACGAGACATCTGACGGTCATATGACCGGTCATCTAAATGGGAGATCTGCAGTCTTTTGGCATCATATTTTACATTAGAATTAAAGGGATTTCTGAAAAATCTGACCAGTTCTTTTGTGTAACTGTGATTTTGCATCCCTTGTCATCATATGGCCTCGCTTGATGTTAACTTAAGGTCGTTGTTTTACTGCCTTAAAATTGAAGGGAAATTTTTACAGCGTGTTTTATGTGTATTGGTTTCTATTTGAGTGTATTGAGAATCGGTCAGTCTGAAAAGGCCTTGTAGGGAAGACAATAGGTTTGTTCGTCGAAAATCCAGCGAGAATTATCACTCAAAATATCAGATAGTAAATAATAGTAATAAATAGTTTTTTTTCGAGTACCTTTCAAATCATTGGAATTAACTAAATTAATTAAGTAAACGAGTATTAACTTATATTTTTCATTTTAAAATCGCTCCAGTTTGTAAATTTTTAAATTTAACGAACTTGTTTATTCAAATTATCGTCGACAAAAAATCCAACCATGTGCCACAATCATATCTTTTTCCTAATTGCAATTTCTTGCTGGCAAAATTTTTTCCGGCTCGAACTTGTAACTTCTCTCCAAGAAAAAGTCTTTTTACTCGTGATTTATTTAAATAAAACATGTGAAATTTAGTTGAAACATTTTAGCCGTTTTTAGCCGGTTTTATTTGCCAATTTAGCCGGTTCATCGAAAAAGTTCTGGCAACACTGTTTGTGATACATATTACTAGTTGCGTTCCCCAACTTTTCTGGGTTAAAACCTGTAAAACTGTCAAAAGGCAAAAGAAGCCAGAGAACCGAGAGCTTCTTGGTAAATTCCTGTAAATTCTTGCAACTTCTTGCGAGTAATAGCCCGAACACAATGAAAACGACGAGCTACAAACCACAGCTCAAATTATTTTAACACG